>NW_010238495.1:3280-48457 GCF_000690775.1 Eurypyga helias | reverse complement strand
GGCCTCCCCACCCTCTCCAGTAAGAATTCCTTCCTGCTGTCCCATCTCAATCTCCTTCTTTCAGTTTAAACCTGTTACCCCTTGTCCTGTCACTCCCTGCCCTTGGAAAAAGTCCCCCCCAGCTTCCTTGTAGCCCCCCTCACGTACTGGAAGGGGCTATAAGGTCTCCCCAGAGCCTTCCCTTCTCCAGGCTGAACACCCCCAACTCTCACAGCCTGTCCCCATGGCAGAGGCGCTCCAGCCCTCAGAGAATCTCTATGGAATCCTCTGGACTTGCTCCAACAGCTCCGTGGCCTTCTGCTGTTGGGGGCCCCACAGCTGGATGCAGAACTGCAGGTGGGGGCTCACAAAAGCAGAGTAGAGGTGGAGAATCGCCTCCCTCACCCTGCTGGCAACGCTTGCTCTGGATCCAGTCCAGGATATGGTTGCACCACACAGCTTGGTGTCGTCGGCAAACTTGCTGAGGGTGCACTCAATGCCGTCATCCATGTCACCGACAAAGATGTTAAACAGCACAGGCCCCAACACCGACCCCTGAGGAACGCCACTTGTCACCGATCTCCACTCGGACATCGAGCCGTTGACCACCACTCTCTGAGTGCGGCCATCCAGCCAGTTCTTTATGCATTGAGCGGTCCGTCTGTCAGATCCATGTCTCTCCAGTTTAGAGACAAGGATGTCGTGCGGGACAGTGTCAAACGCTCTGCACAAGTCCAGGTAGATGTGGTCAGTTCCTCTTCCCTTGTCCACCAATGCTGTAACCCCACTGCAGAAGGCCACCGAATCTGTCAGGCACGATTTGCTCTTAGTGAAGCCATGTTGGCTGTAGTTATTGTTTCCATGCTAGTGAAGCCAGGGGGTTATTTTGGCATAGAGGTCCTTCTCCATAGTTCATCGTGCAGAATGAGATGAGGGTGATGCCTCAGATCTGTCCTTCTCAATGTGTCCTTCTCTCATCATGGCACCCCTGCTGTCACTGGTCTCCAGCTTTGTGACACCTACCAGTGCCTGGGCTGGGAAATGGGGCAAGGAGGAAAATAAAACAGGGCCAGACAGGGCAAAATGGAGTGGGCAGGACCAGCACAGTGGACCAAGAGTAGCATCATGGGTATCATTGCAGCACTTGAATCATCATTTGGTGGTACATACACAGAGATGGTATATATGGCACCAGTATCCTGTATCTGGTGCACATATATCATGGGCACATATATCATGGGCACAGGTATGACCCGTGGCTCTGATCCATCACCTTTCTGCAGCACAATGGCCCGAAGCTCCAATGCTGCTTTATGAGCACGGTGTGCTGACCTGATTGCTGGGATGTTTATGGTATATCCAAGTTGGGAAAAAAAGAGGGAAGGAGGAAAACTGATAAGGTGCCCTGCAGCCGAGCTGGGTGGCTACAGCAGGACAGTGGGAAACCCTTTGGCCTGTAGGCACCCCACTTGAAGCCTACTAGATGGGCTGCAGAGCCAAAAAGCCCACGGCTAGGAGATCAACGTGCTCTAGCTGGGTGAGAAGTGGCTGTTTCTCCCTTGAAAGGGAATGTTAGGGGAAGAAAAAACAACAACTTCAAGGCAGTGGCTGCATGAAGCTGTTCCAGTTGGCACACCCAGAAACCCACTCGTGTGCATCAAGAAATTAGACCTTCATGAGGATGGTGAGCTCCCATGTAAGACAGACTTGAATATCCATGGTTTGCTGCTTGCTCTTGTGCTGTCTTAGTCTTACTGTTAAGATTCAGCCATAGTTTGGGGTTAGAAGCTGTCAGTCTGCTCTGTTCTTCACTAAGGAGACTCAAGGAAAGACCAAACCTTGCAGGAACCTCTAAGAAAGTGGTTGATTTCCAGAATCCTTTGGATCTAGAAGGGCTCTAGAAACCACAGTGTTCCAAATACCACCAAAAAATGCAGCAACCTACCCTGGTAAAGCTCTGCCTAGTTGGACAAAGCAGACACACAGGGTGGAGATGAAATCTCTTTGCAACACCACACAACAAACTCTGCCAGAGGCAGACCTGTGCTATGCTCTCCCAAATCCCAGATCCCTCAGAGCAGAGAAGTCATGGCTTAGTAGCTGGGGAAAAAGCTAGAGCACTTCCCCTACCTACTCCTCTTCTGAATCCACTGGAAGAAATAAATGACTGTCTGCTCCCCGAGTCATGTTTGTCTCTGAATTTTGAATTTCTGTTCAGCTCTAGCTTGGGGCTGCATTAACACAGCACTTGAACACACGTGGGTAATGGGCCAGGCTCTGCCTTGGACAGTGATCACCCATCCAGCACAGCAGTGCAGGTGCACGGTCTGGCTGCCCACCAGCCACATCGCAGACCTGCACTGGCAAAATGAAATGCCAGCAGGGATTTTCAAAATAAACTTCCTGGAAAATACCTTCCAGCTTGTAAAACTCTTCTGATGATGTGACACCTCAGGCTCAAAATCCATTCTGCTGCCCTACAGGTTGTGGATGATGATTAGTATATATATATATGGTTTATAGGGTCTCCATTCACAGTAAGTTTTGGGGTCTCAGTATTTAAGGTATTTTACTTACACTGCCCTCAGCAAGCCTCACAATGGCTGATAAGGAGGCAGCAGATAAGTTTTTGGTATTTCTTGTGTTTGCGAACCACAGGGATCCTCCTCAATCCCACAATCAAGGAGATGAAATGCAGAGGTTAACGGCAAAAGCAGTGCTCCAAGGAAGCTGGAAACAGCTCAAAATCTCAGCACCTGAACAACCTGCAGGAACAAAGTGCCTCCACGAGCGCAGCATCCTCATCTCTGCCACCCTGCTGTCTGCACGGGAGGACAGAGCGGCTGTTGTCACTGCACTGTCCTGGTGGCACACGCTGGAGTGCTCCTCACTGAGCATCTGAGCATCCAGGGCATGTCCTCCCCAAAATTTCAGTGGGGCTGAGGAGTGGGAAAAACAGCTGGGAACACTGCAAGGTAAGGAAAGAAAACTGTTCCCAGTGCTACTGTGGAGCGTTTATAGATGGTATAAGTTTTCCCTTAAAAATTAAGCTTCAAATTGAAGCAGAAATAGCCTGAACTTAAGACAAGCAGGAGGAAATAAAAAATAAATTAGTGTTAATATGGACCTAATATTTTTCTGGAGGGAACCGCACACCACCTCTCCCCCTGAGAATATGGAACGGGACGTAAAAACCAAAAAGGCCCATTTTCAGGACAGTGAGATACTTTCCCAGGCTGCAGCACGTGCTTTTTCAGAGGTTTAACCCTGTGCACTCTTGTCTTTTTTTATTTTTAACTTATCTAAAAATCCCTTGATGAACTGTAGGTTCATCAGGGTTATTAAGCTCCTTAATGAAAAAAAACAAACCAAAACCACCTTATAAAATAAACCCAAGACATAATATTTACTGACCTAACAAAATAAATTGCTCACACCACGCTGGAAAATCTTTGCCAGCACAGCCAGCTCCTGCCTCATGCAGTGTGGGTTTTGCAGGGGACACCTGTTTTCCCTTTGAGCTGGGGTTGCTGAGCAATCGATGGCAGTTTCCGCAGTCCTTACAACTGCATTCATGGTTACAGGTGTCCCTCACCAGGTACTGCGTGACTGTAAATGCATTACGGGCATCAAATATGTAGGAATTTTAAATCATTTTAGTAAGCAAACAAAAATGCCTAAGGGAGGAGAGGTAAAGGTCAGGACATGATCCTGGAGCTAATCTCAGAGAGGCAGCTGTACCCGGAGCAGGCTGGGCACAGATTAGTCGGCAGTGGAAACTCTGAGCCTACTGCCTCACTTATCCAGGGAGGAATTTGCTGCGGTTGAGGTAGGACTGTGTTGCCTTTCTAACTGCACCACGTACTAGCAGCTTTGATGCTCAAATCAGCTTGAGCTTCTGCAAAACTATAGAAAAGATCAGCCAGGAAGAGACCTGGAGGATTTTTTCTGGCATAGGTTTCTCCGTGATACTTGTTTTTCCAGCCTCCTTGCTGTTCATGTTTGTGCTAAGGTGGGTCGGAATCTCTTGGCTGCAGCTCGAGCTCATCGCTGAGCTCTTCAGCGCGGGCTGCAGGTTGCTCTTCCCTCCCTCCAGCAGGCCCGTGATGTGTTTGCAGACTGCTGGGCGTCCCATCTGCGTCGGGGCATCAGCAGCTCCAGATCCCCCATTCCCTCCCCTGTTTTAATCTTGTTCACATCCATTCTCTCTGGTTTAATATTCTCTTGAATCGCATTGTTACTTGTGTTTAGCTGACAACCCGACCGGTTCCCACATCTCTTTTTTTCCTTTTTCTCTGCATTTGCTGCCCAAACAGTTCTTTCTATACCATATTGGTGCAATCACGTATCTATGGTGGCTGGCACATGTCCCTACTACATCAAGGTCTATTTTTTCAGACCGTTTCTCCAACTCGTCAGGATCACTTTGAATTCAAATCCCATGCTCCAGCGTTCTTGTGGTTTCTCCCAGCAGGTGTCATTCCCGGATTCAGGGAACAAACTCCTCTGTCATGCCAATCATACTAACCTGTTCATGCAAGCATGGCCCATAGCTGTGATGTAATCATGCACTTGAACAGAACCATGTCTTGAGCACAGTGTGGCAGCGTTCCTGTTCCCAGGTTGCAAATAGATGCTCAGACAAACAATACAGAATCGTAGGTCTTTCAGTGGTTTCTGAAGTCAGTTCTCTTTGGCCATACCACTGATGCTTGCAGTTCCTGTACATGTACATCCCTGGAAGCGGCGCATGTGTTATTTGTAGAAATATGACTGTCCTTTCCAGAAAGCAAATGCTTGCGTAAGGATGCCAAAATGTCATGCCAAAAAATGCCTGTAGCGCTGATTTTGGGATGCTGGCCAAAAATCAGAAATAGCGTCATTGATTTCAGCAAACTGGTTACACGTCTTACCTGACACACACCTTGTGAATAACCACAGAAAAATTTTGTGGGTGCCACAAGAACCAAGTTTTGTTTGCACTTGCCAAATAAACAAAGAGCGAAGAAAATCACATAAACTGTTCTGTGTTTATAGTACGGAAACAGGAAAAAAGGGGGTTGGTTTTGTAATAAGCTGCACGTAGCAAATTACTTGCCTGACTAAAATTCATAGGAGGAAAAATGTGTGTGGAGCAATGATGGTCTGGAAGAATAGCCAAGACATTCATTCAACAGAGCCATTACTGTAGCTGCATTAAAGATCACAGAGAGCAAATATATGGTCATAGCCATGTAACTCAACTGAAAATAAGTCAGTACTTTTATTGCCTTCTAAAGTCACTTTTTGGTCCTTCATTAAGTTCCCATTCAAAAAAATCTGCAATTTTTTCTGATACATCCTTTTGGACTTTCCAAGACCCAGCCTAAATTCTCATTTGCCTAGATGCATCCCAAGAAGTTTTACTACTGCAAACCATCCAAGTTGTTCTTCTCCTTCAAGGTAGTTAGCATTTCTACCCGACAGACAGCATGTTGTCATTTATCTGAGTCCTTTTGTAAATCCTAAGCACATTTAGTCCTTTTAGTCTCCTTTGCAAAGCTGTGTCTCAAAAAAATCCCCAGAGGAATTTGCTCCAATTTATCAGCATCACTTTGATAATGAAGTGTCTATAAACAGATACACAACCTCCTCTGCAACCAGTACGATGTGTGAAACAACATGAACATTGCAACTCAGAGCTCTGGCCCAAATGCTGAGCTATTTCTTGCCATTCAGATACTAATATAACTCCTCCTGGTCAAAGGTTCAGCATACCTACCCTCTTGGACTGACAGAGGTTCCTATATGCTTTCTTTATGCACAAGGACGGGATGTAAATAGTCTCAAACATCATATGGGGCGACCTTCATTTGCTGGCCCAGAGATGAGTTTCCACTCACTACTGTGTCCAGCAGCGACAGCCTGTCCCCTGGATCTGGATACAAGGTCCCATCAGGCTCCTCTGGCTCCACAGGGTGACTCTTCAGCCATATCTGTTTTACAGCTTATGTCCCGATACTGAATGACACTGATACCGTTGCCATGACAGCTTGTTCTCCATCCAGGGATGGCATATTGAACAGACCTTTTTGTTTCTCCCACACCAGCCTCTCAATCACAGTAGCACAGTAGCACTGTGATTTAGGCTCTAAACCACTGTGGGGTCCCATCACTGCAACACGTGTGTCCACCCAGGTTCCTAAATCTGATGGACATCTCCTCCTTGAAGGACAGCGGCACAAGTCTTTAGGTGATGGGTCTGGTCAAAACACCAACATTTTCCACTCAAAAGCCTCCCCCTTCCCACCAGGTGCTGTTGCCGTTCATTCTGGGGGGAGAAGCAAGAAGCCTGCCCTGGCCCTGGATTGCAGCGTGCTGCATTGCTCCCTGGTGCTGTTTCACTGCAATGACGTAATGCTGCTCCGTGCACATGTACCGACAGAGACATCTGCATCGGCATCACGCGAACACGTGCGGGGAGAGCGGGGGGTGAGCTGTCTGGTAAAGTGCTTATTGCTCAGCCCCCTTCACCTTGCCCGTTCCTGCAGCCCCAGCCCCCGGGGGTCTGCGGATCTGTAACGCACTGCAATCAGTGGCACTTAGGAGCCTGGAAACCGTTAAAAATGGGGCTTTTTGCAACCTGCCAAGCTGAAGCAGTGTCTCATGCAGGGGAAGTGGATTAAACGCTCAGACCCTGCTCAACCCGCTAACTGGAATCACCCCGTTTGGCAGGCATTCCCCCAAGACCCTGCCGCTGCTGTCCTCCCTCCCTCCCCATTCTCTGACCGACCGGGGGTGAGCTGTGGGGCCTGGGCTGGGGCTGCAGGAGGGACTGCTTCTCGCAGCCTTGGGGTGTCACCCCTTCTCTCCTGTCCCACCCCACTGACAGGCTGAGGGAGGTCTGTTCTTCCTTCTCTGTGTCTTTGGTGTCTACTCTCTGCCCTCTCAAGGTCACCATTCCTTCCTCCCCTTCTCTACCTTCCTCTTCCTCATTGTTTCGGAGTCTCTCCCAGTCTCAGACCCTCTCCACCCCGCTCAGATGACCCTTTGCAGCACACCTTGTCTCTTCCCAGCCTTTTTGTCACCTTCCCTCCCTGGTATTGCTGCTCCTCTGGGACAGACGCCACCGATTTCATCCCCTTCCCCCCTATCCTGTCTCTCTCCTGCACAACACAGGGATGCTGCCGTGGCAGGAGGGTTGGGAGGGAAGGACTCAAGGATGGATCCAGCTCAGCTGCAGAGGCAGGAGGCTAGCAGGCAGGCATGTCTGCAGCACCCTGCAAATCTCTCCTCTCAACAAAAGGCAGTTGCTTTTTGTCAAGAAAGGCTGTGTGCCTCTGAGAGTCTGATCTGCGTGAATACAGCCTACAAGGGAGATGTAGCTAGGAGTTTTGTTGCCACTCCAGTAAATAAAAAGCAGGACCTTTTATCATTTTAAGTGGCTTGTTTTTCATCTGGAGGTATGTGGAATTCAAACAGGGCAATAAACTTCAGTCTCTCCTCTTTAACGGGCTTTGCCCTGTAAAATGCAGCCAGACCTACCATGCCAAGACTCATGTGATGCGAGGGTCAGGCAGGGATCACTCTTCATTAGCAGCAGTAAAAAGCCAGCCCTGCCTCTCTTCCAGGCAGTTCCCAGCTCTGGTGTGGCCAGAGGGAGACCATTAACTGGGAAAGCACCGTCCTACCCTGGGGCAGTAGCTTTCCACAAGACACAGCGAGAGGAAATTCCTGTCCGTGCATCCCCCAGCGCTGATTTACTCTTCGGTCACCCAAGTGCAACCCAGCCGTTAGGGGTGGGTTTCAGCTCCTGCAGCAGAAATCCTGGAGCTGCTGGAACACAGCCCCATGTCCCCACCAGTCACTGCTGCCAGATGTGGTGTCACCCAGCAGCAGGCCAGAAGGCATCACGGGGGTTGCGAATGGCTCGGCTGGCACTGCCCGATGTGCTGGGGCTTGCTTGCTTTTTTAGGCAAGCGTTAGCGGAACTGTGGAGCAGATCCAGCTTGCGCTGCACGGGGTGAGACGCCTTTTGCAGACATCAGTGAGAGAAGCAGCCGGCCCACTCGGAAACCACTACATGTGCAAGGAGCACAGCAGGGTTTTATAGACTCAGCTGTAGGAGCGCAGACTTCAGCTTGTCCCATCTCCTTCCCGCATGATTTATTTTCCACAAAGCTTTGAACCAAAAGTCTGCTGCGATTTTAAGAGAAGAATCCATGAAAATAATTTAAAGCTGGAGGAGGGCACTGTTAATTTGGGGTGTGCTTATTTATAGTTTGGTATCAACAATTATAAAACATTTGGACAGTCGTGGAATACAGAATGGCTTTTGCAAGCGGGGGTTGGAAGTGATATCCCTCTGCCTCAGCACTCCAACCGATCCTGCTGCTTTCTCAAGCTGAGGAGGTTTGCATGCACGTCCTCCGGGAGCTGGTGTGGGATGGGAGCTCCAGCTCCCAGCTCCGAATGGCAGCGTGTCCATGCTGATGAAGCCATGGGTTTCCGTGCAAAACACCAAGATGACAACCTCCTTCCCTGTAGCCCTCCAATGTTATCTGCTTTGCCTCTGTGTTTCCCTGCCCTCATCCCATTGCTTTTATTTCTTGGGTCACATATTAACACTGCTGTAAAGCCAGGTTACTGCTTTAGCCTGTTGCAATTAGCCAGCATGACTTTTTAATCTATTAATTTATAATTGAAAACTAATAATAGCATACACTGGGGTTTGTCTGGTATTTTGGATCAGGTCTTTTAGCTAGCAGAGGGAACAGGTAGTAAAATAGGATCACGTCCTAATCCCACACAATTCACTGCCATCCCAGGCAGCCCAAAGGATATCAGCAGTGCTGTGGGTGCTGTGTGAACAGCTACCTTTAAACTGCAGGATTGATCCCTCCAAAATCTCTAAGAGTCATGATGGTGAAGGGCAGCAAGGTCCACCAGGCCGGGCACAGGTTTGAGACCATTAATTAGAAAAAGTCTATTTACCCAGTTCCAAGTAGTTTAATGAACTGTTTCTTCATTTAGCTTCCTAACATCAGAGGACAATTATATGTTGGCTGAGAGGGGAAGGAGAGCTACTTGGCATGGAGAGGAGGGGATGAGTGTGTTGGAGAAGCTCCGGGAGGAAGAAAAACCATATCAAGGCTGTCTGCTTTCTCCACCCTAAATTACAGCGCCCAGAGAGGAATACGCCAGGGGCTGGGTAAGAGCAATGCAGGAGGCCGCCTTGTGTTGGAATATTTTTTTTTGCCTTGGGTGAGTAAATAATAATCTGTTTTGGAAAATGTGTTTTGAGAGACTGTCTAGCACAGAGGCTGCGGGAGGAAAGCTGAGCGTGTTTGCCAAGACGGACACAGTCGTTGAGCTTAGCTTCAAGGGAGCCTGAGGTTGGGAGAGCTTGTGGGGGAAGGAGAGCTGCTGGGGATGGAGAGCTGTGGGCACCCCCAACGGAGCCTCCAGCCATGTGGTTTGGATCGTAGCCCCCAGGGACCTGCTGAGGGTCCTTCATCGGATGGGAACAGTGGCTGGCAGACGTTACCTGGGGCATTTTCAGCCCGCAGAGCAAATCGCCAGTGGGCACATGGCTCACCTTGGTCTCCACCCACCAACACTGCCATGTCCTTTGCGCTCGCAGGAGCAAACCTGTGGCTGATGAACAGCCATGACTGTGCTCCCAGAAGAGATGGTTGGCATTGCTAGAAGAGAGGTCCTACACAGGCACACTCACACTGGGGCAGCACTGAGTGAGGTGAAAGAGTGAATTTAAGGGTAAAGGATACTGAAGCCAGCAAACGAGAAGAGGAACAACCTGAAACAGCATCGATGGCGTGTGCGGTTCTCAGTGTGTAGCAGAAACTGTGGTCAGGAAGATGAAATTATGTAGGAACTGGAAGGAGGTGCACAGCAAGGAGCGCAGGGTAGGATTGCACTGCTGATTTTAGACTTCTCAAAGCTGGATGCTTACATTAGAGCCAGCCCCCCCTCAGCTCCCTCCATGTCAAGACCTGAGTGGTCCATTGGGCAATTCGTTTGACATGATTTGGGTGGGAGGAAAAGCTCCCTGGGGGTCCTCATTTCTCTCTGGCTATGGATGGAGTCTGAGGACGAAGCACCTAAGGTGGGGGTTGCATTTCTGCTCTTTCCCTCACAGTGCAAAGCCCCATCTAGGGAGACAGTTTTGCAGCCACAGTCCAGCTGATATTTGAACGTGGACAAGCTGAGAGCACATCAGAGTCTGAGCGTGTGTCTAGAGGCTTGGACTTCAAAGGACAGGAGACACAGACCACCCTCCTTCCAGCAAAGCAAGCTCTCCAAACAGCTGTAGAGGAAGAGAGGCCAAGTGGGAAACCCTGCCAGCCCTGACAATATGTGATCTATGTGCAGTTTAATGTTTGATGGCTGATGTCAAAGAGAATTCAAGTAAAGGCAGGAAGAGAAACACAAGGAAAACAAGGGTAGCCATGCAGGGAGCCAGCTTTATGACTAATGCTACCTTCTGAGTAAAGCTTAAACTGAAACATAAATAACAATAAATCCAGTTCCACTCCATCCGGAGGACAGAGCAGGGCCCACTTTGCTTGGCCAAAACAGACCTCAGTGTTTAACCACAAGAAAATCCTCCTGAAGTTTTATTACTTACTGTAAGGACTGTAAAAGCCCCTCTGTTCGGAAATACAGCTTCCAGTGGATTTACAGCGTGAGTGCTTGGACAGACCATTTCCCATTCGGTTGCAATTTGGGAGGTGGGACAAGGTGAGATGCTGGTTAGTACTGGGGGTGTGTTTCCATCTAAGCTCATGCCCAGTCCTGTCCCGCCAGCCTTCTCTGAAGCTCCTTGGATAAGTGGCAAAGCTGAGACCCCCAGTTCATGTGTCGTTTTAAGCTCCCAAACCAGAGACCAAACAGCAGCTCATTCAGCTCATGCTGCAGGTCTGGATGAGGATGCAACTGCTGCTTCATGAAGCCTGGACCTCCCTGGACATTCAGCTCTGAGACTGGCACATCCTTTTCTCTCATCAGAAAGTCGAGACCTGCTACAAAACTGTACTTAGTGCATCTGGCTCTCTGCTGAGGTGTGGTGCATCTTCTGCGTTGGGTTTATTGACACCTTTGGGACACTATGGGAGTTTTCTGGATCACAGATTGCTTTGTCTGTATAAAAAAGGATGACTTCTTGCCAAAGAATGACATCTCTGATGGAGACTCCTCCATGGTGGAACAGCATGGTCAGCTGAAGGCAGGCAGTGGAGTGTCCTGCGGGATGGGATTTGGCTGGAGAATGGAGAGCAGGCTCCGGTCCAAAATGATGCACAAGACACTGCAGAGCATTTCTGGAATAAAAAACCAAATCAAAACAAACACACACACACAAATAAAGAAAACCAACCCCCCCCCCCCCCCAAAAAAAACTATTGGTTTTCAGCCCAGGGTTCTCAGAATTTGACTTTCTATGAGAAAACAATAAGTTTCTTCTGATCCTCTCCCACGGATTTTTTCTGCCTAGCTCTATTATCTGTCCATTTGTCATCTCTCAGCACTGTGTGCTGGGGTAGATCATAGTTCCAGCCTTCCCAGGTGCAGGGAACACCAGAACGAGTCAACCCAGCAGATCCTGAGACACTAGAATTAGAGAGAAAATGCCTGAATCGCTGCCTCTTCTGATTCTTGGATACTGGGAGCCTGAATTGTGAGGGAGTATCATAAATGGGTGATTAGCGGAGCTGCTAAGGAGAGGTTGGCTTTCTCCCCTCTCCCCTCCCATGGGAGGTATAAATCCAAATGCTGTTTATACGAAATGCAAAATAATCCTTCTGCATTGCGTACGTAGCCAGAGAACCACATCCAGTGGGCACTGTCTTTAAAAACAGACGATGATCTGCAGCAGACAGTCCAGAGGCAATCAGCGAACATGGTCAGAGGTCTCGAAAACATGACCTGTGGGGAAAGGCTGCGAGAACCAGGCTTGTTTAGTCTAGAAGCGATGGAGGGGAGATGTGATAACAGCCCTCAGCTATTCAAGAAGATGCTGCAGAGAGAAGGGAATAAACTGTTCTCCATGTCACTGGGTACTAGGGAAGGGTAATTTAGAGCCATTTAGGAAGAACATTTCATGGAAGAGTAAGGAAGTCCCAGGTTTGGCAGTGGAGGGGGTTTGGGGTCTTACCTGTAGCTGGGGGGCCCAGCCAGGCTGGTGCCTACCAGGGAGATGGGGGGCATGATCTGTCAGGGAATGGCTGATGCCACCTCCTGGGGTCTGTCCAGCCCTGTGCTCTTGGCTGGAAATCTTTCAGCCCACAGCTCCTCTTCAGAAAGTTTGGTAGGTGAACCCCACTAGGTACCACTGTGATGCCCAAACATCTGGCATGGATCTCAGAACTCCGGCTTTGGACAGATTTATTGGGATTGAAAGGAGGAGCAGGGACCAGGCGCCTGCTGAGCCCTAGCCCCACCACATGTCCTGACAGGGAAGAGGCAGCAGGAGCTGCAGAAGAGCATGTCCCGATGCGTGGCATGGCAGGCACGGCTGTAGGCATGCTGGCTGGCTGTGCAGTCTGCAACACACTGCAGAATACTGGCAAGAAAAGACCTCAAAAATTTCTGGAAAGGGAAGAGGCTGGAATTTCTAATTCCTGATTCATCTCTCTCTGTCCCAGCCATGGGACAGGGCACCTCCGGGGTCGGCCCTTGCTCCCAGCCCTCATTGGCATAAAGCAGCAGTGTCTGGAGCCAGCACAGAGAACCCGTGTTCAAGGGCCTGGGGAGAGCATGTGGTTTTGACGCAGAGGCCAAGTGCTTTGAAAGCAAATACTTTAACTGGGTGGTCCTTAAACAAAAAAAAAAAAAAAGAGGGAGAGCGAGAGATAATACGTCCAGTTGGAGCACACGCTGTGACTATACAACTGAAGGTTTTACTCCTCATCAGACCTGCACGGCGGTTACGCTACTTGTCACAGCCACCCATGGATCTGTGGCTCCAGGTGACAAATGCATTGTGTCACCAGCAGCTTTGTGGCATCTCAATTTAAGAACTGTAGTCCCGGCTGGATAGGAGTAACCTTGCCGAGAGAGCAAAGTCCAGCAAGTCCAACTGCAGCTGAGTCCTGCGGACTGCTCCTTCCCTGAGCTTTTGAATCCGTGACTCAAAGCAGCAAGTTTGAGTGCATTTCCTTCAGATCTGCATCAGTGCTTTTCCCAACAGCTTGGCAAGCAGCATAAACATCCATCTCAGTTGTCACTGGTAGCAGTGCACATCATCCAGAGAGAAACTGGCTGCTCTCAAACACCCAGTCACACAAGGAGGAAACAGTTGCTTTATTTCTGAGTGGGGCTACATAAACCATTAGGCACCTCATTAATCTTGTGTTTAATTCTCTGCATGAGGCTCACT
Source organism: Eurypyga helias (assembly GCF_000690775.1). Classification (NCBI taxonomy): domain Eukaryota; kingdom Metazoa; phylum Chordata; class Aves; order Eurypygiformes; family Eurypygidae; genus Eurypyga; species Eurypyga helias. Next base: position 35,103 of record NW_010238495.1, on the reverse strand, counting down.
GGAAGAAGGAATAAATTCAACATTTTAATTATAGAGGGAATAACTAGAGTAGCCTTCCTAACTACTTTTCATCCCCTGCTGTTGCAGGGGATGCATTTCTTCCATAAAATATGGAAGATGGCAACCTGTTGCCAAAGTTGTTCCTGTTGTCCCTCAGTGTTTCCCCCCACCCCTGAGCACTACACAGCCCGAGGGTGGCAGGGAGCAAAGACCAATACTGGCTCCACAGAGTCCTGGCACCGGTCACTCCCACATCACCAGCGAGACCCCAGCAAAGCACCTGGACAAAAACTCTGCTGCTTCCACCTCCTCACCAGCACCATGCACCCCTGAGGCTGTAAATGCACCAAACTCCCGTCTCTCCCCTCTCCCCCTGCATGAGTTGCTGGAACTGGTTCAAGGAGTTCAGCCTGGAGCGAACTGCTGTGCTCTGACAGATGCCTCCAGGCTGTCACAGCCCTCAGCTCTGGAAAAAGCACTGGCAGGATATGAACAAAGGTCACAGCTTTCCCTTTCCTGGGCTCCATCCCAGTTTTTGCCTCTTCCTAGACCTGCAGACATGTTTGAAGTCAGCTCTGGATAGAGTCAAACTGCCCCAACACAGTTTTGGCACGTGCCATGTTCTGCCCAGCATCCCTGGCCCCAGGCAGGGCTGCAAGCATCCCAAACCTGCCGGGATAACGCGCTGCCAGCGCAGCGTGGGGGGACTGCCAGGGAGTGCTTTTGTCTCAGCCCCATCAGCAGGGATTTGTCCCCTTTCAGAGCCTTCTTTCACATCCTCTCCTGGTCTCTTTTGCTGCTCTGGTTTAATAACCAATTTTTAACTGGCAAAAATAAAGCACAGCCACCTGCAGAAATGGACCTGAGCTTGACGTGGTCTGTCCCACCTGGGTATCCCCGCTTGGAAAGGAGAACAGCCTGGGGACCATAGACCACGGCCGTGCCTCCTCCTGTGGTTCACATCCTGCCTGTCACAGGATGGCCGTATCGTGGCAGGGAGCACAGGCATGGCTGCCAAGCCCTGCTTCACGGGCTAATTCCATCGATACAGCTGCGGTTGCTGGCGCTCACAAGCGCGCAGCAGTAAAGATGCTCGACCCAGCGAGCACGGAGGAGCCCCATCTCTGGCACTGTGCTGCTTCTCTGATTAGCATGTGGGACTGTTCATTAGCATGAAACCATACCCGCCATGTCCTCACAGCACCCCCAGCAAACAGCTCAGCTCTGGGAACCCTCCTGCCCCACAGCCGGCTCAGGTGATGAGTCCCCACAGGAGGCTGGGGGCTCTGATTTTCCATCAGATGCTAAATGTCCTCTTTTGGTTCGGTTCAGTACCTCACCCAGCCTGCCTCCAGAACAGATATCTGGAGGAACCTCATCCCAAAGCTTTCTGCTGATGATCAGGGTCATGGGGGCACCCAGAAATATTTTAACATGGCCCTGGGGTGGGTTGGCTGGCAATGAGGACCAGGAGAGCTGAATGCTCAGGACTCCCCTGTGAGCCCAGCTCTGCTGATGACCATGGACTTGTGCTGATTCACACCAGAGGCAGATGTGAGGCTTAATCTTTACTAGAATCATAGAATCACAGAATGGTTTGGGTTGGAAGGGACCTTAAAGATCATCTAGTTCCACCCCCCCTGCCACGGGCAGAGACACCTTCCACTAGACCAGGTTGCTCAAAGCCACATCCAGCCTGGCCTTGGACACTTCCAGGGATGGGGCATCCACAGCTTCTCTGGGCAACCTGTTCCAGTGCCTCCCCACCCTCTCTGGGAAGAACTTCTTCCTGATATCTAATCTAAACCGCCCTGTTTTCAATTTGTACCCGTTACCCCTTGTCCTGTACTTAGTCATTTCCCTGACACCTTTTTTTTCTTACTCTTGCTTCTGCTTTTCAGGGGCTGCTAATAGACTTGGAGCTCAGTGAACAAGAATGGGATCAGTTAATCTGAAAGATGAAGAACTATTCCCCACCACCCCTGGCTCAGAGACTGCCAGAAGCAACCTGAAGAGCTTTAGTTAAAGTTAAACCACTACTATCTTAACTGTCTGTGATTATTATCTGCTTCTGCTGTGATGTCTCCACCCCTCCTACCTTCATCCATGGGTAGGATGATGCCCACCAGCACGGCTGATAAAATGTTGCCTCAAGACAGACCTGGCCACAGTCCCTGCTCAGCTTTGTACCAGCTCTGTATCCCAGGGTGTCTCCATCCCCAAAGCCCTGGGCTCAGTTTGGGCATGGTGGGGAGTGCAGCTTTAGGCTGCCTTCACCTGGGAAGCACACAGTGGAGCAGGGGGGCTGGTAGATGCTAGTGACCAGGAGCTGCAGCGTAAATCATTCACCCTTCTTTTCTCAGGAAATAGTGAGCTGCTTGATCGTCACCAGCTGCCAAGTCAGACGTTACAGCCCCAATTCACCTGCATCTACCCCAGAGGCAACATCAGCTCCAGTCTCTCTCCTCTGCCTCCCTGCTGATTCCCAAGGACCTCTCAGGTCCTTCATTATTTGTGAAGCCCTGCTCAGCTGAGTGACAGATGCAAAAGGGAAAGGGGCTGATCAGCTATGCTACCCCTTCCCTCAAAGCAGGTCTATAGTTTGGGGAAGATGACCCTGTTAAATACAGTTTACTAGTCTCAAAACAGAGATTATCTGGGTGAAGGATTAGGGCCAGTAATGCTGAAGACCTGATTGGAATAATGAATAGCCTTATGTGTGAATATAAGAAAAATCCCATTTCTAGGCATGCATTGCCTCCCTGCCTTCCTGCACGGAGTTTAGAGTTGTGAGGATGGGTTAAAATCACCTTTGGGCAGAGAGCTTGAGCAACGCATGCAGCAAGCATCTCACCTGCTGTTGAGCAGGACTGGACCTGCTGAGACAGAGACATAGAACTAATGCCTCCCCAAGAGCCCCCTCCATAGCCCCAGGGACAGGCTGCTGGAGAGAGGAACTGAGATGGAGAGGGAGATGCTAAAAAGGAAAGAAACAACAAAGCCAGACTTTTCCTCCTCCTGCTGCTGTAGGGCTTGGAGAGTGTGGCCTGAGCTCTCTACCCCAGGGCAGCAGCCATCTGTCCGTCCCCCCCAGTGCTGGCTTAAGAGGTCCCACCTGGCTCACTTACTGCCAAGCTGCCCGTCATCTCCCTCTCCGGGACAGCTGAGCCTCCCCAGCATCCCTGTGTCAAAGAGGCTCCTTATGACCACCCTGGGGGAAAACCATCCCCAGTCTTATAACACCCAAAGCCTGATTCAATGTGGAAACCTCTGAAAATCTGCCCCAGGTTGCCTGTTTCTCAATGCAACCTCTTTTTCCACATTCAGGTTTGTTGTGCATGCACCCTCCGTGTGTGTGTGCATACACTTGCAGGATGACCTGTTGGTCTTTAAATATGATTTATAGGGAAATGAGGCAGAGGAATCTCCCAGCAGCTGTGTCTGATAAAGGAGAGCCCCTTACCAGGCAGCAGCCAATGCTGCCTGCAGCTCCCAGCACCTCAAAGATGAAAGGAGAAAACACTTGCCTTGAAGACAAACACCCAAAAATGCTGGCATCTCCCAGGAAGGAGGATTTACTACCAGTGAACAGCAGGGCTGGTTTTGCTCTACTCTCTCTCACCATGTGGCTTTCAGGCACACGTGATGCTTTCCAAGCCAGCTTTATCTGTGTGGAGATTACTTCTCAGATGTGAACAGGAGCATGACCAAGGCGTAGCAGTGAAACCACTGGAGTTTATTTGCCCTTCTGCAGCACATGGGAGACGTACAAGCCAAAGGTGTAACAAAAGGCATATGTTTTGGCATGCAAAGAGAAAACATTATTTTTTTTCCAGGGGCTTTTTTTATTTCTCTGGATCCGCTACATTAATTACGAGGCTATAAGGCAAGTCTCCGCAATTGCAAGTCTCGGGAGAGAGGGGAAACGTTCATTGGATCTCACACACTTCTAGAAACGGGAAGGTCAGAGTTTTCCTTCTCTGTGTGTCCAGAGACACCTCATTTCTGAGCACTGCTGGGTTTTCTGGGCGTGCTGGGGATTGTGCCATTGCCTCACCTCTAGGAAGCAGGTGATTATGTGATAATCTCAAGCTTCATTGAAAAAGCCAATTATTTGTTTTGGAGAAAATGTGGAAAACTTGAGCCCTACAGACTCAAAACCCAATGGGCAAACAAAAAGAGAAAATAAAACAGATGGTTGTTTTTGACATATTTTCTTGCATAATCACTGTTTTCTCCCAGATTGTGCTTACAAAAGTTGGTTGCTGGCGTTGTACATGTCGCTTCTAAACTTCCCGATGATCTGAGACTTGGCGGTGGCTGGCAGCCCGCTCACACACCAGAGCCAACCTCTGAGCAAATACTGGCACTTCATTAGCTATTTTTAACAGCCACAAAGATCTTGACTTTTAAGTTGATCCTACTACATTTAAGGAGAAGGAGGGTGCCTCACTCGTTACTTTTGAATTTTTGGCATTAAAAATTGGATTTTTGCTTCTTTTTGCCTCAAAAAGGCAAGAGGAAGATAATTTTCATAACTTCTCTCCTGGTGTGAGTTTGCTGCAGAGTTAAATACCTCAGTGCTTTGTAGAGGGCTTTAAGAGAGCCAAGCATTGTGATTCAGGACAGTATTATATACTGCGATGAAAAGGAGGGGATGATGCCTGGCTCGTGATTGCCAGCCACGCGATGGATGTTAGCAGAGCCTGGCACAGGGGTCTTGCAGCAATGTTATACATGCTAAACGCATGCAGCGGTCCTGCAGGAGGACATAGCCATGCTGGCCTCCCCAGCTGTGTCCAGAACATGTGGCCCCCTTTCCAAACCAGGTTGTTCTTCATCCTAAAAGATCTGCGTGAGTTGAGCTGTTCCCATTCTCCCCTGGGGAAAGCAAACTCAGTGGGACTGGAAAACGTGAGATTGAATCTTTTCTCTGATTTGAGGCTTGGACTGTTTTAACCTCTTTTTCTAAGCAGAAGGCAGCAAGGTTTGTCATCATCCTTGCTCCGTCCCATTAAAGCCATGCACATCTGTAGACAAGTTCCACAGACAGTCTCTGTGCTGGGGGGTTGTGTAATATAAGTGAAAATCCTGTCTCGATTTATATTTAATCATTTATACAACGAGGAAATAAAAAACAAGGAGCCTGTCCCTCTCTTTGGCATTTCCTTCCAGCTGTGCATCGAATGAGGATCCAGGCAACCAGCTCAGAGGTGTGAATTGTGCTGGCCGGGAGTGGGGGTCAGTGACTGTGCTGCTGTAGATCTTCGCAACAGTGATCGTGGGTCATCCGTAATGTGGATCCATCAACTGCCGGGCTCTGCTCCCAGCCTTGCACTCACTGCGCTGACCCCAGTGGCACTTTGCAGCTAGGTCTGGCCAAGCTGACCATGGTGGGGACCAGCACAGGACATGGATGCTCAAAGGCTGTGGCTTTGTGGGGTGACAGTGGCATCAGGATAGTAAAGACTGGGATGGTAGGGATGGGCGTCTCTTGCTGCCATTCCCTCCTTGAGGCTGTCCACAAGGATTTCTTCCCTCACCCATTCATTTCTCAAGGTGTTTTCAGGAGCTTAAAACCCTTGGCCTTCACTGCCCAGACTGGCTCCCTCCCTAAAACAGGAAGGAGGCAGGAGCCCAGGCAAGTAACAGCCTTTTACAAAGCAGGCCCGAAGTCCCTCATGCTGACTGGCACCAGCGAATATCCCAGGTGACGGTGACACCAGAGAACACCTTTCCACGTCTCTGCCTTCCCCTGGCTCCATCCCTGAGCCGGCTCCTGCATCTCCCTACCCTGCCAGCCTGCGACTGGAGGCAGGGGTTTCATTTGGGCTGGGGCATCAAGCCAGAGCCATCCCACGAGGACCCAGAGCTGCAAATCCTCAGCCTCTCCCGACAGCTGATGTCCCCCTGAGAGTTTTGCAACTCAACGAAGCACACAAGCTTCAGGGCGTTCCCCCCCGCTCACTGGTAGGTCTAACAGGCTTTCCACAGCTTGGTATACACTCACTGAACAAGAAAAAATAATGAATGTACACATGGAGGTCAGAGATTATTATTTGACAGTGCTGGAGGGGGCTCAGAAGGATGTTACCCCAAGGTCAACCCTCTGGAGGTGTTCGCAAGATGGGGATGCAGTGAGCTTCACGCAGAGATTTGGTGGCTCACTCACTCTGAGGCAAACCCTTGTGTGTGTGCGAAGCCCAGCAGGCACGTCAGCATCAGCGCTATCCCCTCTGCCCGGTGTCCTGGGCCCTGAGGGAAAGCAAGGCCCGAGCCTTCACCTGTTGGCCATGATGGTGGCTCTCCTTGGTGTCTGCAGGTGAATGGAACCAGGCATCTCCAAATCCAGTTGTCAACTTCAATATACCCATTTTAAAACATTCCTCCTCCCCTTCATTTCCCCAGTGCTTGTTTGTCATCTTCTTCTTTTGCAGAAGATGCAAAAAAAGGGCTCATTTTTGTGTAATCCAATTTTGATGGAAAAAAAAAAAATTTCTTAAGGCACTTTAGAGACCATTTGTCTTCCCAGTTGCCAAGACTGCCATATAAATTTGCTGATGACATGATGTTGTTATCTTAACACCTGCTCAGAAAGTGGCACAAAATAAGAAAAACACCTTCACAAGAAATTCCCAAATTGTTTGTCTTCTGGTAATGGATTAAATACAGATGTAGGTCTTGGACCCAAAGAAAGCAAAAGGAGAGGAAAAACAACCTGTCTGTCTTTTTTTTTTTGTCTTTTTTTTTTTTTGCTTTTTCTCTGCTTTCTGCTTGTATGTGCTCAGGGAAGGGTTTAGAGAGAAGCAGTTACCAACCCTAATACCCAGTGAAATACTCCCTTTTTGATGGGATGCTTCTCATCTGCTTCAATCCCGTCTCTCTACAGGTAAAGCAAGACAAGTCTTTTGTTTCCCAGAGCTAAACAGGCTGCAGCCAGGACATTATGCTTGTTCTTTAATAGAAACAAAAATCTCATTTTTAAACTGTCCGATATTTTCTTCTTTTTCTTCATCAAAGAATACAAGGCAGAGGAAAGGTCCTGGAGGATGCATATAATTCTAACACTTCCAAATGTGTTATTAAAAAAAAAACCACCCACCCACCCAAACAAACAAACAAAAAAAACCCACTAACAAACTGGAAGAAATCAGCAATTATCCTAGGCTGCCTTATTTTTAATTTTCAGTGAAAAAGAGGTTCCTTTGTCTCCATGGTTAAGGTTAAACTAATTGTGCCCTTGGCTCTTCAGGAGAAAAAAAGAAAAACACAAGAAGAGGGTGGCAGGAAATCACTAATTCCTCTGAGCAGTCCTAAACTGGTGTAAATCTGCTTAGGTCTGTTGGTTTCTGTGTGCTCTCCCAATTAGTGCTGGCTCAGGATCTGACCCAGAGTTTATACCCTTTCTGATTTTTACTTTAATTGTTGTTTCTGGATATAATTGTGCAGAGGCCTATTAATATTACACAGTAAAAAGAGTGATTCACTACCCCCACCTATAGCATCATTGCCTAGTAAGGCTGTCTGAAGCGCCCCTTGTAAGACTCAGCGTGGAGTTATAATTTTAATTTACATCATTTGTGCTGAAATTTTCTATAATGGAGCATCCACCTCAGGCTGATTTTCTTCTTAAAAATAAGAGGAGGATAGGGAGTGAACTTCAGCCAAAACAATTCAGCAGTTTCTAAGAACAAAGTTAGAGGAAAAAACATACTGTTTTCCCCTGCCTGCTAATTCTCGCCAACTTTTGTTTGAAAAGTTGTGACCTCCCTATGCCTCACAACCGGGCCTGCAGGGTATTTTCTGGGTGAAGTCTGTGCCATTTCTTACCACCTAGAAAATACAGGTTGTAGCTGTATGGACAGAAGTGGCTGCAAGAGCTCGGTCCAGCAAAGCAGCTTGGGGCAGTTTCATTTAATCAAATGGATTGGTTGGATGCTGCTGGCGGAGAGGGGTCTGTCCATGTCATGTCCTGGCCATGTGTCGCTGCCACCTCCCTGGGCTTGCCATGCCTGCAGCTCCCATCCCCTCCGCTGGGCTCACCCAGCATCGTCCATCAAACCTCAGCTGTAGGTATAGGGGTGCAGCCCCTCTTGCTCCAACGCACAGGCCATGGCCGGCCGCGGGTGAGCAGGACCTTCTGTGTCTGCTCCAACGGCACTTGCTGAAGCTGCAGCCAACAGCAAAGCTGTGGCTGCCCTTGACGATTCACCAGCTTGAGGTCTTGCAGATGAAAACTTCTTGTGTCAGGTCCAGGGGAGGCAAGAGCCAGGGGTAGCGGTAGCCTGGAGCATGGAGACCGGGAGCAGGGTTAAAGATACAGGAAAAGTCAAAGGGATTTGAAACTGTGGAGGAGCAGGGGATGGGCAGAGAACTGATGAGGTGGAACAGGCAGCTCCACACAGAGATTTACAGGATGCCCCGGATCAGCAAAGTGATGGAGAGAGCTGGGAGAGGGAACCATGGCGCGGGGAGGGAGCCTGAGGAAAGCAGATGCCTTGAAGGGTGCAAACAGTGACGGCGATTGAGGGGCTGCTCCAGCGTCAAGGGGAGAGGACAGGGTGCAGAGGTGGGCAGAAGGGGCTTTAGCTTCACAGGGTCATTTAGTGGGAAACTGGGTGGGCTTCCTCAAGTGATGCTACAGGGAACCAAGCCTGGTCCAAGTCCTATCCCCTTCTTTATCCGAGGGCGGTGGAAGTTGTCAACATGCAGCATTTCCACTCTTGACAGGAGCAGCACTACTCGAGCATGACATCAGGAGAGAGGCTGGATGCTGCTTCTGTGATTCTGTGACTGCGCATGCTGTTAATCTGCATTTCACTTTGTTATCAGTGATGGCATGTTGATAAACCACTTCGTTGACATTTGGGGCATGTTAGGAAGAACTCTTACAAGTAATAAAAATAACTATGGGAAAAAAATCTCATAAAATATGAAGCAATATTTGAAAATTCTAAACTCAAATATTAATGTTTTCCAACAACAAATATGCTCTAAATGTATTTTTCCCTGAGATGTTGCAATTCATAACTTGGCATTAAAAGAAATGTTCCAGTAACAAAATCCTTGTGAGCTCTAGCCAATACCATCCTCACATGGGATGAGGATGAGGGGAAACTGAGGCCCAGAGATGGGGAGTTTCCCACAGTCCATTAGTAAGTTAGTGATGGAGCCCAGCAATCCCTTCTGTTAGCCCAGTGTCCCTGGGTAAGACTATCCAGCAGAGAAGAGCACTGACTTTAATTTTCCATCAGATGCTAAATGTCCTCTTTTGGTTTGGTTCAGTACCTCATCCAATTCATTACGTGCTCTTATTTCACTTGAGGAGATATGGGAATTCTCACTGATATTGGAGGAAATTACTTTTCCTTTTGTTAGGAATCATTAGGAATGCAAAATCTCCCCTTAATTATGAGAGCAGGAGGATCATTTTGCCTTGTTAAATATTTATTTTTCAAAACCAGGTAGCAAAGCCCTGGAACTGCAGCCTAGGAAATATATCCCCAGGTTTCCAGTGTAACAATTTAATCTGCTATTCTGCTCCTCAGATTGGTTTTCCAATTCAATGTGCAGCAGAAATTCACCAGGGATAATATAAACTTTTACTGCTACTGGCTTTGGGGCTACGAAAACCTGGAGTTTCAGTCTCTTGGCTTGGAGATCAATACTGAAACTTAAGTGGCTAACATCCCCATACAAGGCTAGAATTTATTTTCTGTGGTTGTCTATAAATCAGTGACAATATAATGTCCATTCTGCTCATGCCTGCCTGTAGTTTATGGTGAGTAGCCATCCAGAATTTGACTAACATGTGAAACTATTTCTGTCCATCTGGTCCAACAGGCCAGGCAGGCATGTCAGAGAAGAGTAACTCTTCCAAGAGCTGCCTTTGTTCATAATAAATCTCCGATTAAAACCAAACAGATGTGGAGGGTGGATGTTTCATGCAGACCTTCCACTGCATCCTGCATTGTTAGCCCGGGACTGAGACGTCCAACTTGACTCCATGGAAGATTCCCGGCATTCTTGGACTGCTTCAAATCGAAGCCTACTGAGAAAACATCTCTGTACTTTCAGGCAGTTTGACCCATCGGGTCATGAAAATAAACATTTGAAGGAAAGGCATGTTTCTGTTAAATTCATATTTATGAAATCCAAGTGCTTGTTTCTTGCTCTCACTCATGAGGTGGCAAGCAGCTGTGTCATGGTCCATCCCAAGGCAGAAGCAGGGACCTGGTGACAGAACCACTTATGATTTTTGGGGCAATTCCTGCTCTTCAGCAAGAGGACCTTCAGGGGAGAGACAGGCCAGTGGGGTTATCCCAGGGAAGTTATTAAGAGTAAGGAGAAGGAAGGAGTTGCAGAGGTGAAGGAATATTTCTGCTGACGCATGACCTGATCTGTACCTACCTTACAGCAATGTGACCCCACAAAAACAACTATTTCTGTAGGGTTAATTTGGGTTTACAGAGATAGATCTTGTTGGCAGGGTCTGGAGAGCAGAGGGGGTCTGCATGGCGATCCCGAGGCCATACTGCTGCCCACCCAAGGGGGCTCTGCTTACGTGGGTAAACACAAAGTGCAAAAGGATCTTTTCTGAAGATCGTTTCCAAATTCCCCTTATCCTCATCTCTGGCAGTGGCAGTTAATTGTCAGTAAACTTGAAGTATCAGGAAATAATTCTGCACACAGCATGGATCCAGCATTTGAAATTCAGTGTCAGCAGAAACCAGAGGCAAACACCGCTGGTTGAGAAGGGGCTGGCCAAGACCATGACCGGTGTTGCTCTCTCTGGTTAGGCACTAAGGGAAAGGCAGCTTTTTCTCCGGATGCATAACATGGGATGATCATGTCCAAAGAAGCTCTCTCTGGACACAACATTGCACAGCTGGCGTCTGGATCTTCGTCTGCTGTGGTGTTCAAGGTTGGATGCTGTGCATGATACCACCCTGGAGGTGTGAACTTCAGGGCCAGAGAGGACCATTAGCTCATCTCATCTGGCCTCAGGCAGAAAACAGAGGCTATAAAATTTCACCCAGTTACCTCTGTTTGACTGAAGCATCTCGAGCAGAAAAAATGTCTCCAACTTGATCTGGAGATTGTGAGGAACAAGGACTGGGTTCCATGTGGTCACTGGCTCCAGTGTCGATCATTCTCAGTGTCAGAAGCAGGAGCTGTGTGCCCAAGAGACCGATGCCTGTCCTGAGCCCACCTTCTGCCGGGGGAGGGCTGAGGAGCCGTTGCAGAATGGTGATTTCTCTGCTACCCATCAGTCCCGAGGGAGCTTTATACCTTGGCATGAACCCATACCCACTCCGCAGCTTTTGTAAGAGCTGCTTTAATTACAGGAGCATCTGGAAGCCCCAGCAAGGGTGGGAGCTGTGTCCTGATGGATGCTTGTGTGCACAGCGTGAGATCGCTCCATCCTGATGGACTTACAAGCTCTGTGGATGAGAGACTCAAAGGGTGGGAGGAGGAGAAGAGAAAACCTTTTTCCCAAGCTGACATGCTGGAGCAGAGCACAGGCTGAGGCCATCCAACTGGTGGGAGCAGGCACAGATGTAGCGCACATGGGTGTGAAATTGGGAAGAGGCCAGAGCATGCTCAGAAACACAGGAATGTGGGAGTCACTGGTTGTCTGCTCATGGACCACATGAGACAGGACAGGCAGGACCCGTTTGCAAACTACCCATCTCCCAGAGCTCAGGGCTGCCTCTCAAAGCATTCATCCACCAGCACAATGCAAGCCTGAGCCTTCCTTCCACCGCTGCTCCAACATGGCCAGAATTAAGGTGCAGCATGCCACACGTTTCACATGTCTGGAAAGTAACGTCCTCTCATTGCTGTTTCCTCTGGCAGCGAGTGGAGAACCCTTACAAACCTGAAACTCTTTAATGTGTAAGTGGTTGCAGGATGTCCTCCTGGGATTGCCTTTAGTGTTTGGCAGGTGTGATGGATAGAAAAAGGGGAAGGAAACCACTTCTCTCTTGACAGTCTTGGGTTTAGCTTTTCCAAAATTTCCTTTCCAGATTTGTGCTCTGCAAACAACACTCACATTTATTACATCAATCTCACAACACTTGAGCAAGTTGGGACTAGACATCCCAAGCTGGGACATCATGGGCCTCCATTTCTTCAGCTGTAGCAGAATTTGCAAGTCCAGCTAAGACTAGCGTCACGTTGCTCTTGAGACTCTGGTTCTGGGCAGGATCAACGCTGATCACGCTGAACACTTATCTGCACAAAGCCAGCATGGTGTCAATGTGGGTGCAGCACAGAGCTGATGTGCCACACTTAGAGGTGTCAAGTTTGTTCTGTGCTGTCTACCCAAATAACTTGGAGTTGAGGGTTTAACACAGAAGCTAAAAACTGCTACCAAAAACTCGTGATGATGGAAGCTTCCCCTTAACCGCTGTTGGTATAGGCTGCTGTGTTGCCCTTTGGCCAAGACTTTGAGGCTGAAAATCACTTGGGAGGATGGTTGTCTTAAAATTGCTGTAACAGCCTGATTTGTGCTGCCTGGAAAAAGTGAAATAACAAGCTTGTCTTTCTGCTTTTTTTTGAGAAAAAAGGTGAATGACCTTGTCTGTCTGTGGTGCCAGTTCCCTTTGGATAGGCAGGAATTCAGCATCACAGTGGTGAGTGTCTGGAGATGTCTTCAGCAGTGTGGGCAGATCTGCAGTGTGACTGCAAAGAGCACTCCAAATCCCAGATTCCTGAAGGAGCTCTAGCCACTCGGACAGTCCATTGTCCCTCCAATCTTTGTCACAGCCCGGTGTAGGCCACATGTTTCCGTTATGTCCTGGGTCATCCTCACAAGCCCTGCAACCTCACACAGCCTTCCTCCCCAAAGATGTGGCCTTGTGTCTGGAGCACGTGTTTGGGCTTCAGGTGGATGCAGTACGTCCTGCATCACAATAGATGCCAACCCCAGCATCCCCTGCCATCCATTCCCCAACTGCACCTCCATCGTCTGGGCAGTGGGGGACTTGAACATTGAAGCAGAACTTCCTGATGGTTCTCCAGTCACTCCAGAGAAACCACATGCGTATTTTTGGGATGTGTTTGCTGGTGTGTGGAGGATGGTTGTGTCCTGTACGCACCTTTCTTGACCAGTTTGCGGGGACTCAGGAGTGCTGGCCCAAGCATTCAGGCTTCCCCAATGACCTGTTCCCTCTGCCTGCGTGCACAGATATGATCAAAGCACCCGAATCAAAACAAAAGGGTTAAAAGAAGGCATAACTGGCCCTGGGAATGTAACTGGTAGCACAAACATTGAAAACACAGATTAAAGGACAGGCAAGACCGTATGTGCCTCTTGAAACCTGCCTGCATGCTTTCTGATGTCTCCAAGGGCCACTTCCTTCTCCCTGGCCTAGTGACCTCTAGGACCTGTTGCTGGGTGAAACAGCAAAATCTTATCACCCCCCTACATTACCCCAGTTCGCACTCCACTTCCCAGCTGTTGCAGTTACAGCTGTTTTGTTTCTGCACCTCGGCTAACACTTTCTAAGGACACAATTTCATTTTTCAGCGGTTGTTCTCTCTCATTTACAAATACCTCCAGTTTGACACATCATATCCTCTGGGTGCTGGTGATCAGCAGAGAAATCAGCGTTACTAAAGTGAAAGTTCCCTTCTAGACCCGGACACAAACTGCATCCGTAATCCTTGTGGCTGTCCTGACGTGACTCGCAGATACCGAGTACTTTTGCTAACTCGCAAAACTGCGCAGAGCACAAAACTCCAAGAGATGGTCCTCCTTCAGGTGACTGCTTCCAGCTGTAGCATCCAAGTCCCCAACTCCTCCAGGTCTTGTTGCTTTTACCTGTGAGGATAGCAGTTGGCCGAGGTCTTTCACATCTCCATGGGGGCTGTTTTCAGCTCCCACTAGTGGAATACACTCATTTGCTGAAATTTTGTAGATGTTTTGCTCTGATGGCCTTGCCCAGCACTTCTTCACCTCCCCTCCTGCTCTACCTTTCATTATCCATGCTGCCTTCTGTCACACAGATTGTTTATTTGTCTGGATACAGTCTTCCACTGCTCAGACCCATGGAAAGGATCCTTACCAAACACATTCACTCTGGCTTCACTGAGGCTTCACCAGGTTTTTATTCCAGGCGCTTGTGCTCTTGACTCCGCAGGAGTATCCTCCAGTCTGATCCCAATGAGCTTTATACTCCCTTTGTGTCTCCCAAGGAAATGTCCTCTGTGAAACTGCTGCTCCCAGCTCTCCCACATCTCTCCACATTTGGTGCATTACATGGTGGATGCACTGGCACTCAATTTTTCTATAATCATCAAAAGAGCCAACAATTAGCTCATCAGCTCCGATATCCTCTTTAGAGCCATATTTTGCTCCCTGATATGGATGTTTCTCCGGACACTCAGGCAAGGACATGGGAGAAACTGCCAGCCCCCTGCTCCTCCTCCCCATTTCTTTGGGTCACTGAGACAACAGAGGCTGGAAAATGCAGGATTCTTGTGCTAAATCCTGTAGCTGAGAAAGCTGAATGTGAGAGTCCTCTGACCTCACTTTAGGCTTGAAGTGTCACGTTAAGCTCCCCGGATGCCTGTAGAGACCAGCAGGCACCTCCAGCCGGGGAGTCACCTGCCCTGCCTTAGAAGGCCACCACAGGGAGATGGATTGCTCTTTAGAGGAGATCCACTGCCTTCAGAGGAAGCCAAGGGGACTGGTTAACATTTGGTAGTCTAATTTTTTGGCACTAAATTAGGGCAAATAAATCTCCCTGCAGATGTCATGGGATATGGGAATCCCTGTTCTTCCTTTAAAGACGTGAGATGATGTCAACCCAATGCCATCACAGCGACCAGCCAGCCGTGTTTGAGGAAGGCTGGCTCATCTGGAGGAGCCCATGCTGGAGTGCTGAGTTTAGGGTTGCTTGGTTTTGCTATTGGTCTCTTTGTCAGCAAAAAAAAAAAGCACATGAGCAATACCCATTTCCCCCATTTCCAGCCGCTGTCTCAGGAAAAGCTGTGAGACATGTGCTCACTCTGCTGGGTTTGCTACCTTACATGGAAAACACTGTGCAAGACAGATTCTGATGGGACTGAGGTTCACACATTTCCAAATCCATCTAAAAAAGTTTTGATAGAAAATTCAAGTGAGATGACACTTTAACTGGAAATAACAGCAGCAGAGAAATCAACAAACTTCAGGCCTTGGAGCCTGTTCCTTCATTTTCATCAGATCCAGCATATTCGTCTCAAACCGTCTGGAGCAGACGTTCTGTGCATTTTTTTTATCCCAGAAGATAACCACAAACAGTTTCTGTTTCAAATTATGAAGTAATAAAAGAAACCTCACCACATTGATGTTTGTTACTAATTATGTTACTTATGTTTTTATATCAGCAACTCCAAGTTTAAATCCACTTGCAATAATAATCAAAAAGCAATTCAGGTCAGATTTTACAACTATTTAAACATATTATCTCTTTGCTTCCAATCAAATAATCAGTCCCATATTATATTCCTATAAGACACGGTCAGCATGTTCTGCAGATGTTTCTGAGCATGAGCGTAGC
This sequence comes from Eurypyga helias, assembly GCF_000690775.1. Classification (NCBI taxonomy): domain Eukaryota; kingdom Metazoa; phylum Chordata; class Aves; order Eurypygiformes; family Eurypygidae; genus Eurypyga; species Eurypyga helias. Next base: position 19,552 of record NW_010238495.1, on the reverse strand, counting down.
TGTCTTCTCTGCTAACGTACAGTCTGCTGTGACCAGATGATTACTACACTCCCGTGTCCAGATGTGTTTAAGTGAATCATTGCTGACCCTCGTGTCTGCAAGTTCTCAGAGAGGACAGGGCAGTGAGACCCCTTGCAAGAGCCCTTATAGCTCAGGAGAGAAAAATTATTTTGAAAAACCTATTCTTACTTATGCGTAAAAGTCTTGTTCCTTCTGTGGTTTCTGTATGCAAAGGGGAACCCCCAGGGCTTCATATTCTGGGGAAGCCTCCTGCTTCCACGTGGGTTTCTTCAAATCCTGCTCTCTCCCCACTGATGCTGGGCATCCCTCTCACCTCCCACAGATGCATCCTTTGCCCTGCTTTAGAACTTCTGGGCTTGCCAAAGTGGAGCTACCTGACCTTCTGGCCACAGCCCGGCAATTCCAATCCTCCTCGGATCATTCAGGAGTAAAGCTGTGATCTCTCTGTGTTTCACCAAGCCCTAGTTGCTCTGCACTCTCTATCACTTACAGCCTTGGCTTTCTCCCCTCCCAAGTGCTACCTGGGGAAAAGGGATAACTCAGGAATTTGAATGCTGTGATACCATGGAAACTAAGTGCAACTCCTACAGAAATGGGACAGGTAAGAGAAACCATTTTTCTAAATACTCTCAGAGAGGGACGCCTGTTTTGGAAAATCCTCTGCCAGGTCCTCACCCAGCACAGACTAGTGCAAAGGTGGAAGAAGCAGCTGCTTCACACCAGCTCAGAGCCTGGCTGGCAGCACCATGATCTGCATGCCCTGCTCCACTCTTGCTCCCAGCTGAGGTCAGGGCCATCTCTGCTTTTTGCTTAAGCTGCTTTCTGAGTGAACACCCTAATTGGAAAAAAAGCCCCAGTCCCTCCCTAGTGTCCCAGTGGTATGGTTACAGCTCCTTTTCTCCTTGCCTGAGCTCAACTCAGTGTGACTGAAGCACAGGTAGTCTGACACTGACGAGGGAACACCACATCCCACTCCTAGCTCAGCCTACTGCCAGACTTTTCCCCATGTCCCCATTGTGGGGTGCACTCATCTACCCCACTCCTGTAGTCAGGTTCTTCTTCGCAAACTCATCTCTGAAACTCACAGCTTTTCTCCTTCAAACACCACCAGAAATGCATCAGAGGTGGTGTGTTAGGAAAAAAACGTTCTGCAGTTCCAGAAAGAGGAAAATGAGTGGACACTTACACTGTGGACAACCACAGTTGCAAAGGTTTGTGCAGATGAATTTAGAGTTGAGGGCTTGGTTTGCCACTGAAGAGCCCATCAGGGGGTGCAGAAACCCCTGTGTTGTCCCCGGTCATTGTGGCAGGGCGCAGACCTGCTGCCAAGAAGATTTGGTGGCAGAAAAAGGCATCTGAAACACTGCAGCCCCGTGCTCATGAGGGGATTTCCCAGCCAGGCTAAGGGAGGCTGGGGAGAGGACTGGGAAATGCAGTGTGCACTTCCCTGATGCATCCACGGAAAACAACCTGTGAATGCTGCCAGGGCTTGTGCTGTGAAAGCCGTGCCCAGGTTTCATGTTTCGACCATCCCTCCTTGGAAGGTCCCGTTGTTACCCAAGCCCCACGGAAGCTCCTCAGCATGGGTTTCAAGGCATTTGTTGGGATAGGAACAGTATTCCTGGAAATCTTCCAGTCCTTGTGACTGGGGGCAAAAATGAGGCAATGCAGGCAGACACCGAAGGTGCAGATAGCCATCTGCAAGGGAAGCCCCTCCAGCTGCTCCCAGCCCCACGAGACCCCCCACTCAAAGAGTCTGAAGGTGGGTATAGCAGGGGAGCACATGCAAAGAGAAGGCTCTTGAGGTTTCATCCTCCAGGATTATCTCCGACATTGATGGCAGCCCTCAGACACCAACTCTGCCTTCATGTGGCCTGGAAGAGGCTCCTTTGCCACCAGCTTAGCACTGGAGCCAGGCTGGGATTTGTTGCCAAGCCCTCTGCAAGGTCGGTTGGGGCTGCCTTCTGGGATGAGCTGCTCTAGCAGAGGAGAGAGATGAAGCTTCACTGCCCTCTACCTCTGCTCCACACCCCAGCGCTGCAAGGGGAAGGGGCTGAGATGCCCACATGTTTGCTATTAAGCAGCCATGCCGTTTCCAAGGATGGGTCCGCAAAGCCCAGGGAAGCAGAGCTGCCAACAGCATCGTCAGAAGTGTGTTCAGCATTCAACCATCTCTGGCAGCCAAGTCTTGCTGGCTGGGTCTGATGGGTTCCTTGGCTTTCCTTCTGAGTGTTGGTGGTTTTAAGAAGTTGAGCAGCTCTGCAGGAAGCTGATGTGCTGCTGGCTCCCAGCCTTCATCTGGGGGGTTTGGAAACTCTGGGGATGGGCCCCTCAGGACAGATAATGGGGAAGCTTATTGGAAAAAAAAAAAAAAAGGCTTTTGATTAAAGATATTCATTGGTGCTTAGCAAGCAGGATAAAGCCTCTCTATTCTGGAAGCTGAGAACTCAAGGTTTCTATTTGTTGAGTGAGCAGTCATCTTCTATGGTAATAGTGTTTTCTGCTGGAAAGATAAGAAGTGGTTTTAGGTCAGAAAAGTGTTTAGGTGGAAAATTCCTTGTTGGCTGGAAAGGTTCCCCCAGTCTCCCTGGGGAATGTGGGGAGCTGGGAAGGAAAAAGGAGCAGCACAGATTTTAACCCAGCTATGAAAGAGGCTCTCAGCACATTCATAAACTAGAACAGCTCCCTCACCATCGCCCCAGGGACTTCATGGAAACCCAGATAGCTTGTGGAGCAGCAGATTGCATGTGGGTAGATCAGTATGGGGAGAGAAAGATATATATGGAGAGCGACGGTATATGAAATGTCAAGCTTTTGGTTCATCTATTGGCAAAATAGCTGTGTACTTTCTTCCTTGCCCCTTCCACAGGGAAAATTTGGCCCAGAGTGACTGAAACGAGGGTGCCTGTGGCACGTTTATAGGCACTCCATGCATATCCCAGGTTGTCTTCTGCCATGTGGAAACCTCCTATTCTAGGGCTGCTAAGAAGGAACAGGGAAGTCAGTCAAGGCACTCAAATGCATGATTTCTCCCCACTTCCTCTGGGCAGGAACAGAGCTCTCAGCTCTGAGCCATGGCAGGGAGGATTTTTTTTCTCTTTCCTACTGACCTGGAGAGCCAAATACTTATTTAGAAAGATTTGCCCCGCTTTAGGGTATGAAGACAAAGTGTTTGCAGAGGTGCTGGTGGCTCTGTGACCTCCAACTTGCTGCACTGAGACAGCTCCGTTCAAAGCAGGTGACGAGGCACTCCACAATTTCCTCGCACCACAAGTTGTTAGGGGAAGAGACTTTGCAGGTCGCTTGAAGAGGGTTTGCAGGAGGGCAGAGAAATACCCCTTTTTACTCCCAGAACAACCTGATTTAGATAAGATTGAAAAGTATGCTGCTGGGAGAGATGTTTTATTCCAGGTCTGGACAGGGACTTGGGCTGTCCCAGGGTCTGCAGCTGGAGCCGGTAGATATCCTGCAACAGGGCAGAAGAGTCTCTCAAGGGGCAGAAAAAGTGTGAAAAAAGAGTATCATGGGGCAAAGCAATGCTTTTTGAACAACTGGTTAAAAACAGTGTGTTCTGCTTAATTTCCTCTCTGGCGATGGCATGGTGTTGGCATGACTGTCTCTGAGGTCTTGTCCTCACTGACAGCCCAGCTCACTGGGCCAAGAATAACCCCAAATGGGAGTCATTAATAGCCTAAAAACATGTCAGTGACAAAAAACAGAGTAAACTGGAGGGAAATTAGGATGCCTTTTGTAAAGAGTAATTAGGCATTGCATGGGGCATGGCAGCCCCCAGGGAGATCTGGGGGGAGGACACCTGTGTCACATTATGATGGAGGACAAGGGGGCAGGACCAGGAGGAGGGAGGATGAGGAGGTGGTTGTTAACCCTGCGGTTACAAGTGCTTTGTGTGCCTTGGGCAGAGCCAGGGCAGGGGGGAGGGCAGGGAACCGGGCAGGGCTCACTCTGGCTGAGCTGCCTGCCCCCAGGAAAACAGGCAGAGAGGAAGGATGACACCTCGCAGGCCACCTCCTTCCTCCAGCCACCTCATGTTACCGCTTAGATGGGGCTGGCTGCCCTTTGCATCGTAACAGGAGCAAAGACAGGCTTGGACAGGCTGGGCTGAGCTTAGTCTTTACAAAGGGTGCTGGGAAGTTTGGATGGTCCCAAACCTGACCTATTTCCCAAGCCATGAGCAAAGTGATGCCGGGCAGGGAGGAGAAAATCCCTCCCTTGTGTGCAGATGACCTCCAGTCGTGAGCCTCCCACCAACTCCAAAGCCTTTTCCCACCACTGAACAGCAGTGGAGATTCCAGAACCGCTTCCCAAATATATCTGAGAAACAATAGACTAATTTTTGCTGGTTTCCAGACAAGTATTGGGCTTGTTCATCCTGTCCTTAGGTCCAGCTGTCCTATGGCTTAGACGACCTGGGTGTCACCCTCACCAGAAAGCTGCGAGGGAAGCAGGAGAGTCTGAGGGAGGAGATGGCTGGAGAACTTGGGAGCCATGAAGATGGGGGTAAAGAGGAGATTTTCTTGAGCAATCCCAGAGATTGGAAGGCATGGAAAGGACACACATGGCCCTGGAAGGAACCATGGCACTGACCACACAAACATCTGTGTCTCAGCAGGTTTTGTTCCAGAGGTCAAGCACAGCATCACCTCCCTGTGTTCTGCCAGCTCCCGAAAACGCACCAGACCGGGACCTTGCTTGTGCCCCTCTCCCTGTCTACAGGCCCTCCTCATATCCATCCTTACTGGACAGGAGGGCACGAGGATGAGCCACTCAGCCCTTGCCAATACCCAGATTTGGGGCTACTGGAAGAACATTCCTGGTGAAGTGTGTGCTCACTGAGCAGGCTACTTGCTGTATATAAATACACAGCTATATACATATCCATCTATATGTATTTATGGGTGTGTCTCCGTACAAGTGACAGCACAGTCCCTGGGTGGTACAGCTCCTCCTTCCCTACTGCCCAACACTCCTCAGCAGTGAAAAGATCTGCTCAAATTTTAAAAGCTCCCAGTGAAAGTTGCCCACCCAGAAGACAACCCATAAGCCCAAATGCATGGGGCTCTTCAGGGCCCTGTGCCCCACAGGAACGGGAGGGCAAGTGCAGCAAATATCACCCAGGGTGTGATGCTGCCTGACCCCCTCCCTGGCCATGTCCACTACTCCCAGTATTGACCAAGGTTAGAGGAGTTCTGCTGCTGGACAGTCTCTCTTCAAGTACAGGTCATTTAGATTTAGGTGATAGAGGGTACATTTAGATTGGACATCAGGAAGGAATTCTTCCCAGAGAGGGTGGGGAGGCACTGGGACAGGTTGCCCAGAGAAGCTGTGGATGCCCCATCCCTGGAAGTGTCCAAGGCCAGGCTGGATGAGGCCTGGAGCAACCTGGTCTAGTGGAAGGTGTCCCTGCCCATGGCAGGGGGTTTGGAACTACATGGTCTTTAAGGTCCCTTCCAACCCAAACCATTCTGTGATTCTATGATATGATACGATTTCTAGGGACTCTAGGGCCTCAGCCTGGCTCCAGTGCTGTGTAGGAAGGTGAGGTCCTGCTCCAGATGACGGCCTTTGGTGGATTTCAGTGACTATGGGACAGTCACTCTTCAGTTCTTTTCCTCCTTGCACGTCTGTCACTGCTCTGGATACACACAACCACAACAGACTTTGGTTCTTCCAGAGGCAAACCGGCATCCTGCAGAAGCCTGGCCTTGGAGCCACCAGGAGCCACTCCCAGGTGGGAGCCATTTCCTACCCTTTCCTTACTACGCTTTCTGCCATGTGCTGCAGCGGAACTTTTTGCCAGGGCTCTGTCTAGACTGTTCTCTACCAGAAACTCCCCAAAATTATTGAAAGACTTTTAAATTAGCTGAAAGGTAAATTAAAAAACAAACAAACAAACAAACTCAAAAAACCCCAACCCCCCAAACTTTTTAAATGCAAAACTAATATCTTTGCTCTGAAATACAGAAAGCACAGAGCCCCTTAGTTCAACAAAGCAGAGATAAAAGTGCATGCACAGCTTTGCCCCAGGATATTACACATCACAGCAAGCTCTGGACAGCCTCAGCACAGCCCTCATCAACCCCTGCAGCCCCACTTGTGGCTCCTACCACACCAACCTTCAGCCTCCCCACCTACTCAAGGGGTGCAGGTGACCTCTGCTTTTTAAATGGGACCGGAGAACTCAAGCAACTTTCACTGTGGTTTATGCCCTCACTTCACAGCAAGACACCCCAGGGTGTTGTCCCTTCAGCATTGCCACGGCATGAGGCTGGGGTCTCTGAGTTTCCTCCTGATAGAATCGCAGAGCCTTGGTTGGGAGGGACATTGGAGATCTCCAGTCCCTCCTCCCCCTGGGAGCAGTACTATCACCATCCTTAGAGCAGGTTGGCCATGGCTTTGTCTGGCCAAGCCTTGAACACCTCCAAGGATGGAGATGCCCCTACCAGTCTACCCCAGGACTGCAGAACCTCCTCTATCTCCCAAGTCACCTCTGTGTCCACGGATCCTTGTTTTACCATACACCAGTACCAAGAAGAATTTGTCTTCAAAGAGTTGTAGGCTGCTGTTAGGTCCTGCCTTGGCCTCCTCTTCACTCAACTAAATAAGCTCCAGAGCATTCCCTCAGCAGTTGGAATGGGGAGCTGCCAAGACCTCAGCAGGCTCCCAAATGTTTGCTGTCACTCTCTTTCCTCAGGGTGGGGTCTGTGCTCTCTCTCCAGAGGGTCCCCATGACCTCTTCTTCCAAGGAACGTAACGCCGGCTTGCATAGATTTTGTCTGCCACCCCCTTGCCCCCAGGGAACACAGACATTGTTCACTCCTCCAGATGTTTCCAATACAAGCGTTGTGTTCCCTCGATTTGCAAGCACAGATTTCTTCGGGTTTGTTTTTAACTTGTCCCAAGAGACCGTCATGCAAATGGGGTCTGGCCCACACAGCTGGCCCCAGCATACCAGCACAGCATCTCCCGTCCGTCCGTGCGAGATGTCAGGGTGGCCAGCCTGCTCTTCCCTGCTCCCCAACAGGTGCCCACGGTAAATCCCTGCTCTGTCAAGCCTGCTGGCCACCAGGCTTACACCTCATATGTTCCTGTCATTCCAGTTCATATTCCAGTCACTTTTCAAAGACACTTCAGTCATTTTCTTGGCTCTGCTAAACATTCATAGCTGTGTGTCCTCTACGCTTGACAGGAGCTTCCAAACAGCAGGGGCAAGTTACAGATGTAATCAGGGATGTGAGGGGAGGGATACTGGGCATTTATTAAATTACTGCCTGTCTTTGAGTCCCATAAACTGTGGTTGGACACAATACTTTCACCATTGTCCACCTGGCCGATGCCAAGGTCTGCAGAGTGCCGTTTGGGACCCTGTGGATGCAGCACTTGCAGGATTGACAAGGAACCTTTAGCCATTTCTCCCTGTTTTCTTTCTTTTCTGCTTTTCTCTATCCCTACATAGAGCCTGAAGTAGTTGTGGATTCAGTGCCCATGACTCCAGGGATTATGGGGAAGGTACAGAGTGTTTTAATCGCTGCCTGGCTCAGGCTTCATTGAGGACTGTGACAATCTCCTATGATCCAGGAGAGGATCCCAAAACTCTGCGTGAGCTGTGTCACTAAAATCCTCCTGCCTGACTTCTTCCTCCTCCTGGGACAGCATCCCGAGGAGCTCGCAGAAAAATGACCAGATGAAAGTGTGATATGCAGCAAGGAAATGTAACTTTTTTTCCCCCCTGAGTCTAGACCTGTTCCAAAAATCATTTAACAAATTCATCCACCTGGCAGATGAGAACATGACTTTTATTGTCCCGGTGTAACTGCTCTGACAGCTCTGCCTGCGTGAGGATGGAAGGGAGGCGAGTCTGCAGGGGTGAGTCACCACCCCCCTTACATTAAACAGCATACAGATCATGTCCGTTTTTTTGGAAGTACTTGCTGTTGTCCATAGACATACTTTGATTTGTGGTGAAAAGCTAGTCCTTATTTTCCAGCTATATAATTTGATTTAATAAAAAACCCTTATTTCTTCCTGCAAACATTGCCTCTTTCGTTATGTCTTCCTCAATAAAGCATTCCTTGGTGGAATTTAAGGATAATTATTGGCTGCTTTATTTCTTCTAATCACTGCTCAATCACTGAAGTGACACAATCGATGACAAACACATTCTTGAGTATGGAAGGAGTTTTATTTAAAGCAAAAATCTGATTCACACTCAAAGTGCTTTAGAACATGAAAATATATGCTGAACAAAGGGGATCTTTCAGCTACATTTCCTAGGAAGCAAAAAAAGCCATAATACTGAAATGATTTTGATTGCAACCTGAGATAGACCTATGACCTGCCCACAGGAAAGCCTGGCAGGTTCAATTGCTCCCCAGCTTTCATAAAGTCACCCACCACGAGGTGTGCGCTCATGTTAGAGCGTAGCTGGGTTGACCCATCTCACTGGATCCAGCCTGCAGCCTCTCTCAACAGTCCCCATATGCAGAAAACTCCTTTATTATTCTAAGAAGAGGCCATTTCTATATTGCTTCAGCTCCTTTAACAACACTTGGCCTTTACAAAGCTTTTCTAAGCGGTGTCTTTAAGGTCTTTTCCACTGTCTTTTCTAACAAAGCCCCTTCTTTGATGTGCCTGATTATCAACTATGCGAATCCTTAAGGATTTCTTCCCATGTAAGTCCCAGTTCCTCCTGTTCTCATTTTCCACTCAGCCTCCTCTGCTCTCAAGACCTTGCTTGTCTTTCTCCCCTCAGGCTGGACAGCCCAGCCAAGGGACTTCTCCTGAGGGATGCGCGGTGTCCCTGGAAAGGAGAACAGCTTTGCTATGGCCACATTCATGCTGCTTTCACAAAGTGCACAGCACAGTTGCAAATAAGATCCAGCAACCCCACCTGCCAGCTTGCATCTTTTTTCAAAACCATATGAAGGCTCATCTCACCCTCTGTTAAAAATAACACACCTCAGAAATGTTGCAGACCGGGAACTGGCAGTCTGTGGTTGATGCTCGCATCCCCAGTAATTTGTTTCTGGGGCCGAATCTCTGCGATTTATTTTCACTGAGATGGTGGCTCGCACCTGCTTAGGAAAAAGAAAAGTTGCAATTCAGCACAGAGTGATCTACTCAATTCATAAAAATCAGGGGAAAATTAAAAAGCACATGCCCACCCTCAAGCTGCCTCATTAGCACGGGGCATAGAGAAGATCCTGGAAAACAGTCATTACAGCATCTTCACCTGGAACATTTCTGTGTCAGGCTGCAGTGCTGGTGAGCGCTTCCCTTCAGCAAACTCCATTAATCTTGTTTCATAAAGAAAACGGGTTTACACAGCTCTTTGGTGGGGGGACAGCAGAAGAAGACCCTCCAGGCTCAGAAAATGGCTGGGCTGGTTTGGTTTCTGGTGCTACCTGTCCCCAAGAAGTGCAGTGTGGGAAGGAGGAGAGGAAGCAGAGCACAGAGAGGGCAGCGTGCAAGAGGGGGCAGAGCATCAGTCTAGGACAAAACACCCTGTTTCCATGGGCTTCCTTGCTGTCCTTGAGAAAGACATCATGCCTCAGTGTCTCCGACTGTAAATAATGACAAAGGAAAGACAATAAAAATCCAATAGCTTCATTAAATAATGCTCATTAATTCTCTTTATTAAGCAGTGCCACTCAGCATGCCATGACTACAGGCTCTGAACAGGGAAGGAATACATTCGTTTTCCAGGTTGCACCAAAGCAGTCCCACCAACACGTTGGAGGATGGGGCTGGGGCTTGCAGAGTTCTTGCAGATTTGGAGAGGTTGATGTGAACAACCAGGCACCCCAGGAACAGGCCCAAGCCCCCCCATGCCCAGGCTGAGCACTCGGTGGGACAGACACGGGACGGCACAAGGGGCTGGTGGGAGCTCAGCGAGAGAAGAGCTGGGGGTTAAAGCCAGTGACAAGCTGAGCATGAGTCAGCCATGTCAAGCTGTCACAACCCATAAACAGCAATCTGGGATGTGTAAACAGGAAAAAAACTGCAAGAAAGTGCCAGGCTGCTCCATAATGGGTGTTGGGGGGGATGGCACGCAGTGCTGCCTGCCTGCAGAGGTGCACAGGGAGCACGGGAACAGTCGCTGCAGTGAGGGACTTGTGGGGCACAGCTCAACCATGGCCCGTGCCAGAGGGGGTTTGCCTGGGGAGGATGCAACATCCCCAGAGCCCAAGGGATTTAACCTTCCTCTGGGGAATCTGAGGCACAGAGAGAGAAGCATCTGTCAGGAATGATGCATTTAGGATTGATGAGTTCACACAGGTTTACAGATACACCCCTGAGCTCCTGGACTAAGAACTAGGTAATGCCCCAGGACAGCTGAACACAAGCAGGATGGGATCCCACACACCCACAGTGCTCCCATGCCTGCTGCAGCCACGGATAGCCCTGACGTGGCACGGGGCACAATCCAGGACTGTCTGCCCCAGGGGTGTGGGTGTGCTCAGGGTGCTCCGCTCCATCACAAGCAGTCGGAGGCTCCCACGCTGGCTGCTGGACCTGCCTCAGAGATGGAGATGATGGAGTGCGGCCATGGCTGTATACAGCCATGGAGCTTGAAATCCCCAGGCGAGAGCCTGAGCTGCTCATTTATTTTTGATATCCTCGTGACAACCACAGCGCAAGACTGTGAGAAAGGGAGAGGCTGCCTGAGCCGCTGCCGTTCCCGGAGAGATGCCGGGACAGGCACCCAGGTGCCCGGTGAGAGCCTCCTCCAGATTTCTATCCCTGTTCAGGTCCCTCTCTGGAGCAACCAGTTTAATAAAGCACCTTCCCCTGCCTCCTCCTTAGCCCTTACCTCCTGGAAGAAAACACGCCTGCTCATTTCCTCGCCCCGGCTACCCCCAGCAGCATCGCTGGAAGCGGGGGCTGCAGAGACGAGATGTCCTCGCCCCGGCCCCCACGCCCACAGTCACTGGAAGCATTGCTCGCCATCAGCTGAGCCTCACTCATTGCAGCCCCAGATGGTTTCCCGTGGGTGGGGATACACCCTCCCACTACACCAGCCTCCCGCTGCTGCCTGCACCGTGCCCAGGGCTGGCAGCAGGGGAGAGGAGGGGGGTGGCAGAGGCTGAGGTGCTGCCGCTGTCCCCAGGGCACTGCGTGTGTCACCCCTCTGGGACCTCATGTGTCACCCCCCTGGGACCTCAGCTCCCACAGCAACTGGTTTCCTTGGGTAACAGCTTGCTCTGCATCCCTCCGGCTGGGTCCCAGCAGCAGAGGTTTGGGGGCTTTCATGGTCTCTAGCATACAAATATGTGTTCGCAGGTTTTTAAGCAAATCTGACAAAAAGTCCTCCTCCACCAAAATCCAGAAGACAAAGCGATCTGGCGCTGAGGAAGAGCAGTGCGAAACCAACACCACCTGCAGCCAGGTCTGGGCTCCTTCTGCAGCACCCAGGAGGGACCGTGGACATTGCTGCCGGAGCAGTGAGCGTTTGGTCAGAGAGAGGAATCACTAAGAGGGGAGGCATCATCTCTCCACGCTTCCCAGCAGTTTCCACTAGAAGCAAAACCTGACAGTGGCAAATTGTACGTAAATCCTCCAGCCCAGACCCTCAAAGGCACTTTGGTGCCTGAGCAGTGGAAGCTAAGCCCCTAAATCCTTCTGCAAATCCAGGCTGCGATCTTACAGGAGCGGGCACTGCGGTGGCACCCAGGTTCATCCTCCTCACACGCAGCTTGGAGCTCTGCCCTCCCCAGAGCACCAGTGAAGAGCTGGGTGCAGGAAGAGGCATTTACTGACACAAATGAACAGCCATTCAACTATGTTCCTGTAACACCCCACTGCATTTTCCCCCAAAACCTTTTGCACACTTAGTGTCACTGTGTTGCCCATGTTTTTATGTCAACCTCCAGCCTGACCTGTTTGAACTCCTGCCTTTGTACCCCCTGCCCATTCCCTGCCTGACCTGCAAACCGTATAAATCACAGGAAAGGCCGGAGCTGAGCAGACACTGGTCCCTGCCTCTGGGCACGTGTGCTCCCTTCCTGCCCCTAGCAAACCTCCAGTGCTAGCAGCACTCTCGTACAGCAGCCACCCCAGTTCCCTCCTGCATCCCTATCCCCACGGCAGAGCAGTTCTCCACCATCTCCCAACCCCCCCGTCCGAACAGCCCTGCCACCTGCGCTGGGCTTCACCCTGTAGGTGATGTAACCAGCCTTTAGGAGAAGGTGGAGGAGCTGCTGTGGGCTCAGCTGCTCCTTCTCACGGATTAGTGTCATGGCCTTGCTCAGCCCAAGCAACAAATTGTGCTAATGGAGTGTGAGCTCGGGTTTCCTCTGATTGCAAATGGGAACAGCACCCAGGAGCCTGGGGGATTCCTGCTCCCCTGGGAGAATCCTGCTCCTGGAGGTCCACTGGTGATGGAGAGCAGCGGGATGGGGAGATGCCACCAGTCCGTGCTCTGTCCCTTCCCTCCCTTGCATGGGGGAGCTGGGAGGCTTGGCTGGCAGGAGCTCTGCCTACGGCGCGATTCCCTTCAGCTGAAAGGCCGTTTTGTTTGTTTATTTGAACAAATTTCCTACAACTTAGTGAAACTGCAACAATTCCCTTTGAATCTGATTTTTCAGCGTGAAAGCTCTTTGCAGCAGCACAAAGAAATGGTGCTGCAGACGTCCCCCTGAGGACGGTGCGGGCTGTTTGCTGGCTATGACTGTTCCTGTGACAGCCCTGCTAGCTGTGATATTACCTCATTTATTACTATTTATTACTGATCATTAGCAGCTCACCTGCATTTGGAGGCTGGGATGGGACTGAAGCACTGTGGAGCGATGGATCCATGTGTTCAGTGCAGGGCTGAGTGTGTTCCTACTGCCATGGCTCCAGAGCGAGCTACACCACAGCAAGGGGTGTCCGTGCGGTTTTGGGTGTCACAGATACCAGTTGATGACCCCAGAACTGGCCTGGCTTTCTCTGGCCACTTATCCAGGCTGTTTAACCCCCTTTAACCCCTTAATGGGGCTAGTGGGTCTGGGCTGGTGAGGGGTACTGGGATCAGAGGGGGGGTTGGGGTGTGATGCTTGAAGAGGAATCAGTAACAGGGTTTGGGGATCACTGCATCCTTTACAGCCAAGGGGAGGTGGATGGAAGGGGCTGGGGCCAGGAGTTTTGTTTTTTGCCATTTTTCCAGAGTAAAACTGGTGCAGCAGCAGCTGGAGGGCCCTGGGGCCAGAAGAAGGACCAGCAGCCTTCAGCTGCTTTTACTTCATAGTCTCTGGAGGTCACCAACACCAGCGTGGGGAAAGGCTGAAGCACGCAGCTGCCGTGTGACAGCACCTGCCAGTGTGGTCAGGCTGCCCTTTTGGGGACAGAGGGCTGATGGAGCCATCTCCATCACTCCAGATATCGGCAGCCAACCCGTCTCCCAGCCCGGCAGGGACCATAGGACCCCTGGGCAACCCAACCTGCATTGTCCCCAGCCATCAGCAGACTCTGACCGGGATGGCACAGGATCATACCGCGGGCGGGAGCCACAGGCTGGCTCGGTGGCCAAACTCTGACCAGCCTGTCCTCATGCTGCTGCATCTCCCAGCTGCATTCATGGCTCGTGAAAGACCCTTCTGCTGCCGGGGCGGGGGGATTTCTGCTTATCACCCTTGAGGTAAGCAAGTTATTTACTTCTTGCATTAAAATCCACTGCTAGAATTAGTACAAAAGGGAAGAAAATGTTCACTTTGTTGCATTAAGTCACCCGTTGCCCCTCAACCCAGAATTGCCCCTCCTGAACTGCGTTGGTGGTGCTGCTGCCGTGGAGGGGGGAGTTCTGCTGCGGAACGTGGGGAGCTGCACATCCCGGGCTGCAGGGACAGAAGGGAATGAGTCAGAGAGCAAAAGGGGGGAGGGAGGTGGCTTATGAAAAGTCCTAGTTGTTACAATTAGATAGGGGAAAAAAAGACAAAAAAAAGGAAAACCAAAACAAAAGTGCCCTGGTGCTCCCGAGAAGACCCTGTGGAGGAGGGTGACGTAAGGGCAGTATGTGCTTCCCACACCGCTGCCTTCATCGCTGACACACTCCCGCTCCGAGGGTCCCCAGCGCCTCCAGCGAGGACATCTGCAGCAGCCCTACGTGACAGGCGGCAGCGGCCGGGCGGGAGGATGCTCCCCAGGATGGGGGTTCTCCAGCACCCGGCGCAAGCTGAGCCCTTGCAAAGCTGGGACATGACGCATTGTCTCGCCAGCATTTTGGGAGGAGGGAAGCCAGAAAAAAAGTGGAAATGGGAAAGAGCCAAAAGTGCAAGCATCTGTCAGAGCAAATGTTTCCACTCTGTGCTCAGCCCCCTAGGATCTTCTGAGCTGAGGGGCTCAGCCCCTCCCTTCCTTGAGCCAAATGGTGCTGTCCTTGAGCGGGGGCTTGGGGGCTTCTGGCCCCAGTCCAAGCACAGATAACGTAGATGACTCCAGGGAAAAAGCACAACGGCTGTGTTGTGGGGCTTGGAGAAACCACCTTGTGAGAGCAGCCTGGCAGGGCCACCCTATGGGGTGTGAGAAGGAGCTGGGCAGCCCCAGAACAGGCAGTGGGACTGCAGGATTTACCTGGGAGGGGGGAGTTTTGCTGGAGATGGGAAAGGAGACACCCTATAACCTCCTGAAGTGCATGTCTATGCAGGCTCCTACTGCCAAGGGTGGATGAAGAATGGGGGCTACTTTGTGGGGGACTAAGCAATATGGGATGTCCCCATGGCTGTTGCCCACAGGAGCTCTGGGGTGCCCTGTCTGTACCCCAACCAGCTGCATGAGCAACAGGGAGGGCTTCAGAGCCCAAGCAACCTCATCTCCCCCCTTGCTGACTCTGTGTGGTCTGAGCATGTGTTTGGGGTTGTTCAGAGCTGGCTCCACATCTCTGGGCCCAGTGTTACTTCTAGTTTGGGATCTGGAAAACCTCAACGTGGTATGTTCCTCACCAGTGGAATCCCACCACCTGCCCCAGCAGCTGAGGCTTTGCAACTCCCGCACCAGGGCAATGTCCTTTATCTGTTCCCTGTCGCACTATCATCCACGGCTCTTGGGCACCAGGAGGTCACACACACATCTGGAAAGGGCTCAGACCCCTGGGAGCCACTGAGTTTTGTACAGTGTGAACTAGATGGGGTGCGGGAAATGCCTGACTGGAGATCCCTTCTGATGGGGAATCTTGCGTAATGCAGGTGGCAGCAGTAGTGGCCCCTGCCAACCCCCTGCCCTGGACAGCGAGGGACACCTGCCCGGTGAGAGCAACCTGGAGCAGTGACAGTCCAGACCAAATCCTACTTCTTCAGTACTGGCATGTCTATGGACCAGCTCCGGCCCTCAGGGGTCTGTGTCCCCCCGGTCACCATCCCACCTGCCTGCCCGGGACTGGTGCTGGGCTCGGGCAGAGAGTCAGGGCAGGGATGGATCCATCCAGGAGCTCAGCAGGTTCCCGTCTGGGTAAGCATCTCCCTGCCCCAGGGCCGCACTGGCTGCAGGAGGGTTGGTGCGGGTGAAGAAGTGAGTCTGCGCTCGATATGGGTTTCTCTGAGCATACGTGAGCCAAGCTGGTGGGATGGAGAAGGTCACTGAGGGGGGTGACAGCAGGGTGGGACCGGCAGCGGGACATCGTGTCCCAGCAAGGATGAGCGGGACAGCCCTGCTGCGCCCCCGAGAACCAGTCACATCACTCAGGGCCGCGGCCCACCCCCTCTGAAACCCAGCTGCAAACAACAAGACCACACTTCTTTCTTCTTTTTTTTTTTTTTTTTTAAGACTAGTTTTGGGTTGTTTTATCCCCAAAAAAACGCCTGCAAAGCTGCAGCAGCTTGTGTGTGTTACAGGAGCATGTGTTGGAATGAGGTTAGCCGGGGCGAGGCTGCTCCGCTGCCTTAGGGAGCTGCTGGAGATACAGTCTGTTCCCACTCGCATCGGCAGATATTTATAGAGACAGATGTTTCTCTCGCAGCAGGGTTCAAGCTCGATTTTTTTATTTTACTTTTTTTTTTACTCCCCATCTTCCTTTGCATCCCTCCTTTGCTCTTCAAAGCAATGCTGAAGGTAGAGGGAGCAGCTTCAGAAAGCAGCAGGGAAGCAGAAGAATCGCTCCCTCCCAACTCCAGGGTTTTAGGAATGAAGCGTTTGAGAGGGTGGAGATGTCCCTGTGTCCCCGGGCAAGGCCAGGGGCACCTTCTCAGAAACCCACAGACCACCAGCCCGGACCACAGCTGGCTGACGGCCCCGCTCCGGGGCGGCGCCGCGCGCCCCGGC
>NW_010238495.1:0-3159 GCF_000690775.1 Eurypyga helias | reverse complement strand
GGAGAGATTTCAGCGAGTGGGAACCGTGGGGAGCGATTCTCCAAGGGCAGGGAGGGGGCTGAGCATGGGGCCGGGTCCCTGGGAGCAGCCGCGGTGCCTCCCCCAGCAGCAAACCTCCTCCTGCATCAGACCAGAGAATGCTTAGTCCATGCCCCTGCAAAACCAAAAGGGGATATTTGGGGCTAACTGGTGCTTGTCCATTTGCTCGCCGCTGTAGTGGGATTTTTCACTCCACGGGGTCCCTCTCGCCCCCTCCCTGGGGCAGGGCTCAGCCCTGATGCCTGCCCATCACCATGGCATGAGGGCTCCTTGCAGATGATGCTTGCCCACAGGCCCAGCCAAGCTGCCATGATTTCGCTGCCCAGCTCAGCTTATTCCTCCCACTGCTTTAACCCCACCAGTTCCCCAGCACCTTCCCACCCCAAGGAAGGTTGGTTGGTTGAACTTCTTGGGGAAAAGACCCACTGAAATAAATCCACACCTCGGGGGGGCAGCGCTGGGAGATGCTGCCTCTGCCTCCCAGCATTATCTTTGGAGGCTGGGCAATGGCTTTGCTCCACAATTAATTATACATGCTCTGTGGTCCGTCTGGGAGGCATTAATGGCTCCAGATGCGGATCATGGGGCTCTGCGTGGCACTGTAAACATGCTGGAAGTCCAATTTGGATTTCCCCGGGTGCCTCATTTAAATGAATTATGTAAACGCTTTCCCCTCCTCTTTTGAGCAACAGCCAGTCTGGCTGCTACCCGATGTGTTAATCCCATGAATAAAATAAAAAACAAGGGAGACCATGCATTAAAGAGAATAAAAGGGTGCTGTGGAGCCCCTGGCAGCGCTGGCATGGTCTGGGGGTCGGGCTGGGCAGGGGGGCGGTTTGGGACTGTGGCCACCCCCGTTACCTTACACCTGGCTGTTGATGGGGAGGTCCCCCCCCTGCATAGTCCTAAACCCCCTGATGACCTGAGCAGCTCCAGAAGGGCACCCTCCCCATCCCCGGGTTTAAATTCAGTTTGATTGGGCAACGCAGTTCTCACAGTTATCTTTTGTACAGCAAACAGCTGAGCGACTTCGCCTGGGTTCCCCCATTACCCTTATCCCCCATATCCATCATTCCAAGGTGCCCCCCCAAAGAGAGCAAATTGGAGCCATTAAAGCCACGTCAGATAGTCCTGGTGCCAGTGTGTGGATTTCCCAGCACGTGCATGGTCTCATCCTGCTCTCCAGGCTGGGGCTGTGACTGGGGTGCACAACGGAGGAGACACATGGGCTGGGAGGGGACCCAGCCCAGGGCTGTGCTTTCTGGCAGATGCCTGCTGATGAATTACCTGCCCAGACCATGGGATGAAAAGGGAACAAGGTGGCTGCGAGTGCCGGGCTGGCCCGTGCCTGCGTACAGACCATTTGCTGAAGCCAGCAGGATCTGGGAGCCGAGGATGCGGTCAGAACTGGGCACGCTTGGGAGACAGCCTGTAGCTCACCATCCCTCGCAGAGCTGGAGCAACCAGACCCTGCCATATATTTCTTAGATACCCAACTATCTTTCCAGAAGCACAGCTGCTGCTGCAGGACGTGTGCACAACATGGGACATTTACCTTCGGAAGTGACAATCACCATAAAAGGAAGATTTGCGACCGTCACTGACTCCATTCCAGCTGTGTGTTCCCCATGTGTGCAAGCTCTCCTTGGGGCATCCCTTTTCCATCAGCAAAGCCATGACCAGGGGACCCCAGGCGTACCGTGGGGCTGTCTGGCAGTGTGTCTGGAGGGTGACAGTCTCCACAGGATGCTCCCTGAACCCTCTTGCCCGGACTCAGGTGAGCTCAGTGGTGATGCCCAGCTGCCAAGGGGTTGCTCTCCATCCTCCCTGCCTGTGGACAGCAGGATATTTGGACTCAGAAAAGGATCTTGCTAACAAGCAATTGCAGAACAGCCACAACTCTCCCTTCTCCTGAAAAGCCCTGGGTGCAGACTGTGAGGGCTCAACGTCTCTGCCCATGACCCTCACTCCCATCATGCTTAGGCCTGAAGGGTTTTTTTGCCAATAATCTATCTTTTTTCTTTTTTTTTTTTTTTTTAATTTGCAGTAAAATATACTGCCAGGGCTTGCAAGAGCAGCCAGGCTTCTTGTGGCTTGACCTCCTGCTTGGGGTGCTCTGCAGCTGGACCAACGCTGGTAAATAAATAGAGTGTGATGGGACAGTTGCATCATGTGGGCAATAAGCCACCATAGGGAGGTTCCACTGAAACTCAAAGCTGAAGGATGCCGGAGGCCGTGTGGCTTGGTAGCCATAGCAGCACAGCTAGAATCACCCACACTGGCCCTGCCTCAGTTTCCCTGATTGTTCTGGGGCTGCAATGGTCATTAGGTTGAGGTGTCTTTGCTAGAGGCTTGCAACATCTCTTAAAGAAAACAGTGAACCAAGATTATTCTTATTTAAATAAATAAAGATACGAGGCATAATGTGAAAGTAGATCTTGTAGTTGACCCTTGTGCAATCCAGCCCTTCTCTGCAGGGTGCGGAGCGCAGGATGCAGGGTGAAGGGGGCAGGATGAAGGGTGCAAGATGCAGGCGGGATGCACATTGCAGAGTACAGAATGCAGGGGGTACAGGGTACAGGATGCAGGGGTGCAGAGTGCAGGCTGAGGGATGCAGAGTGCAGGGAGCAGGGTGCTGGCTGAGGGGTGCAGGCTGAAGGGTGCAGGGTGGGTGGTGAGGCATGTGGGTGGTAGGCTGAGGGTGCAGGGAGCGGGGTGAGGGTGCAGGGAGCGGGGTGAGGGTGCAGGGAGCAGGGTGAGGGGTGCAGGATGGGTGGTGAGGCATGCAGGCGGTAAGGCTGAGGGTGTAGGGAGCAGGGTGAGGGTGCAGGGAGCAGGCTGAGGGTGCAGGGAGCGGGCTGAGGGTGCGGGGAGCAGGGTGAGGGTGCAGGGAGCAGGGTGAGGGTGCAGGGAGCAGGGTGAGGGTGCAGGGAGCGGGGTGAGGGTGCAGGGAGCGGGGTGAGGGGTGCGGGCGGGCAGGCTGGGGGTGGAGGGAGCAGGGTGAGGGTGCAGGGAGCAGGGTGAGGGTGCAGGGAGCGGGGTGAGGGTGCAGGGAGCGGGGTGAGGGTGCAGGGAGCAGGGTGAGGGGTGCAGGATGGGTGGTGAGGCATGCAGGCGGTA
>NW_010238494.1:0-296 GCF_000690775.1 Eurypyga helias | reverse complement strand
CCCCGGCAGCCCTGACCTGGGGCTGCTCACTCTGTCTTCTCCCTCGGCAGCTTCTCCCCAGGCAGACAGAGGAGGGGAGCAGCCCATCCCGAACCTGGACATGAGGTGAATGCTGAGGGTGACCCCCATGTCCTGCCCCAGACCCTCCATCCGTTCCCACCCCTGCCCGCGCTGGGCAGCCCTGCAGCCGGCCGAGGAGGGGGTGCTTCCAATGGGTCCCGCTGGAGGGGACAGGGTGCAGTGGGGTCTCTAACCTCTCCTCGTCTGCAGGGTCAGGTCCCAGTCGACTCCCCCCA
>NW_010238493.1:3435-3797 GCF_000690775.1 Eurypyga helias | reverse complement strand
GGAAGCCCCGTTCAGGGGCTCCTGTCCCGTGGTGGAAGTCTGGCTCCGGGTGCAGCCCCAGGAGCTCCCAAATGGTTGAACCTCCCCTTTTCGGAGAGATAAAGTCAAGGAAGCGGGAAAAAGCATGGGGAAAAAAAACGGCAAAACCTCCCCAACCCGTGGCTGTAAAAGAAAGGAAAAAAGAAAGAAGAAAAGGAAAGAAGAAAGAGAAGAAAAAAAGGTTACAAAAGAGGTAAAAAAGGAAGACAAAAAGAAAAATATTACTACGATCAGACCAAAAAGTATACACGATAGAAATTGCAGTGTAGATGAAATCCTAGTTAAAATTCTATTTTGCACGACTCCCAGTCTTCTACCTTTAT
>NW_010238493.1:0-3278 GCF_000690775.1 Eurypyga helias | reverse complement strand
GGGGTTGGGAAGCCCCGTTCAGGGGCTCCTGTCCCGTGGTGGAAGTCTGGCTCCGGGTGCAGCCCCAGGAGCTCCCAAATGGTTGAACCTCCCCTTTTCGGAGAGATAAAGTCAAGGAAGCGGGAAAAAGCATGGGGAAAAAAAACGGCAAAACCTCCCCAACCCCCCAAAGGAAAAGAAAGGAAAAAAGGAAAGAAGAAAGAGAAGAAAAAAAGGTTACAAAAGAGGCAAAAAAGGAAAAGAAAAGGAAAAAGAAAATAAAAGATGGGGAAAAAGGAAAAAGAAGGAAAGACAAGAAAGAAAAAGAATGGGGAAAAAAGAAGGGAAAAAAGACAGGAAAAATAAAAAAGAAGGAAAACAAGAAGGAAAAAAGGAGAGAAAGAAGAAAAAGACAGAAAAAAGAGAAAAAGGAATTGAAAATAAAAAAGAAGGAATAAAATACAAAAAAAAAAGAAAGAAAAAAGGAGAAAAGAAGGAAAAAAAGAAGGGAAACAAAAGAAGAAAAAAGAGGGTGCGAGGGGGCAATTATCCAGTTTCCCACAGTGCTATTGCAGTTGCTCACTCCTTGCTGGGGGTTCCCCCCACCGGGGCTGGCAGTGCCAGCGGTGACGCCACGTGCCACCCTCGTGTCCCCACAGGGGTGCCGTGAGGTGGCACAGCCTTCGCCTCGGCTGGGCCGGGGAAGAGGGTGTCCTCCAAAGAAATCCCACGAGGGGACGCAGTCTTCACCACCGCTGGGGACAAGAGGGGGTCCCTATAAAGCGCCACAAGATCCCGCAGCCTTTCAGCATGGCCACGGGCAAGGTGTCCCCCCCTGAATCCTGTCAGACAAGGCGGCCTTCACCATGGCTGGAGACAAGGCTATTTCCATAAGCTCCATGAGACAATACAACCTTCACACCCCAACAAGCCCGTGCTCACCAAAACCCTCCAAGAACCCCACAGCGAGCCACCCCACCTTGTAACACCCCTTCCCAATCTCCAAAATGAGATGGAAAAGGGCAAACCCCCATAAATCTTGCACAAAACCAAGCATTACCCTCCTCGCCCCTGAAGGACGGCCACAAGCAGGCCTGAGGGCTGCGTGTAGGCCTCGCTGAGGAAATGTGTCTGAGGGGCTGGTTTTGGGAAAAAAAATCAGGATTTAGGGGAAACACAGGGGTAACACTGCTGATGCCGGGGCCGCCGACCTCCCGGATGCGGTGTGCATCATCCCAGATGGGCTGTGTGCATTCAGGGTGTCAGCGGCCTCGGCATCGCCCATGGCGGCCCTGGTTTCTCCATGCGTTGCTTTATCTCAGCCAAAAGCCCCAAAAGAACTTTTCCTTCACCCAAAAATCACACCCCAAGCTCTTGCAGGAGCGAGGTGGGAGAGTGACAACAAGCCCCCAAAGAAACTTTGCCTCATGCCTTTGCAGGCAACCCAACAGCATCCCGAGGGGGTTGGAGGCACCTCCTAGGTCATGGTGTCTCCATGGGGGTCACCATACCTCCACGGATAGAGGCTCCAGTGCTTCTCTGGGCAACTTTCTGCCAGCATTTGTCACCTTTACAGTGAAGAAATGTTTTTTGATGTTCAGAACAACCTCCTGGATTTCACGTTGTCCATCACCTCACGTCCTGGTGCTGGGCAGCACTGAGAACCTGGATCCATCTTCACACCCTCCCTTCAGGGATTTATACCGCTTGGTGAGATCCTCCCTGAACCTTGCCTTCTCCAGTCCCAGCCCTCACAGCTTTTCCGCCTGGGAAAGATGTTCCAGTCCCCACATCCCCTTGGTGGCCCTTAGCCGGACTCGCTCCAGTATGGTCTCTCTTGCAGTGGGATGCCCATTGCTGGACTCGGTGCTCCCCGAGTGGCCTCACCAGCACTGAGGGGCAGGATCACCTTCCCCAACATTCCACATGCAGCACCATTAGTCCTCTTCGCCCCAAGGGCCCATCGGTGGCTTGTGGTCAATCGGGTGCCCACCAGGACCCCCAGGTCCTTTCCTACTGAGCTGCTCTCCAGACTGGTGGTTCCCAGCACATCCTGTGGCTGCTCCTCCCCGGGGGCAGGAGTTTGTGCTCCCCTTGGCTGAACAAAGTGGACTCAGAGTTGGCTCTCAGCACCGGGCCGGGACAGGGCAGACCCCACCTGGCAGAGGGTGGCAGGTTGTGGCACCTGGAGCAGGGACCAGGCTGTCTCCCTTCTGCTCCACCTCCTCACCGGTGCGGGATGAGGCGCACGCACCACCTGCACCTCTCCGCTGTGCTCGGCACGGAGCGGAGCACCGAGCACAGAAGGAACAGACAACACACTCCGCTGGGGAAGCGTCACCTTTAATTACAAATCAGCACACAAGAGTGGTAGGGCCTGCCACACGGCCGCTGGAGAGCAGTTCCGGGCTGGGCAAAGGACGGGCTCCCCCCTGCTGCGGACTCCCCTCCCCCAGCTGGGGCAAGGCCCTGCTCTGTGCTGAACCTCCAACCCCCACCGTGCCGGGCCTGGAGAGCTGCTCTGACACAGGGGCTCGGCTCCTCCGCCCAGGGCTGTGCAAATTCAAAAAGAACAATTCCAGAGGGTTCTGCAAGAGCCCAGCGCTCTCTCTGGTCTCCTCTTGCCACCCCTGAAGTCAGGAAGCGGAGGTGGCACCGGCACGGAGAGCACCGTCCTCCTAACACGGATCCTGCAGCCCAGGCCAGGGCGGCGGGGAGCTGAGGGAGCCCCGGGAAAGGCACAGCGGGAGGTGTATTTACAGACGGGGAGGGTTTGAACTTAGCGTTTCTGTCCCAAGAGCAAAGCCCAGGGTTTTCCACCCAAATGCAGGGGTGGCCGCAGGGCACAGCCAGCCCCAGCGGGGAGCCCCGGGCCCCCTCACGCTCGTCGCGCCTTCTTGCTTTTCTTTTTCTCCTCTTTGACGGCCGTGTCGTGGGCTTTCCTCTTCGCAGCGAGTTTGTTCGCCTGTGGAGAAAGCCCCGAGACCCACGGTCAGACCCACCTGCAGACACCGGGGGCTGCTCCACCCTCGGTCCCACCAAGCCCGAGGTGGGAGAGGCCCAGCTGTTGTGGGCAGCCGGGCCGGGTGTGGGGCACCAAGAGCGGCAGCGTCACTTGCTGAGCACAAGCCCCGGCCCTGAGGGAGCACGGGGAGCTCTGCCCTGCCAGGGTCGAGACCGCAGCCAGGCGATGCCGGAGCCCCAGCCCTGCCCACCTTTGCTCAGTGCCCTCACCGAGCACAGAGAGCAGCACTGGGAGCAGTCCAGGGCAGGCACTGTATCACAGAATCATGGAATGG
>NW_010238492.1:0-10822 GCF_000690775.1 Eurypyga helias | reverse complement strand
ACCAGACGGATCTGCCTGGTGCGGTTCAGGACTCCGGCTGCTATCCGTCAAGGCAGACATACCAAAAGGTCTACAGCCATTGCTTTGTGTTCAACATTGTAGGAAAGCTGACCAGTTCTGGTGTCCTGGAAAATTAAGAATTTAGAGGCCCAATACACAAATGAAGCACAAGAGCAAAAAGGCAGAATTCAAGTATTCACCATAAAACTCTTCATGTTCATCACATCAATAGCTTATTTCTGAACTTCTTAAGTTAGCTTGCAGTCAGCGTTCTAGTTGCGCTGCTCCATTTAGGTCACACAGGAGTAACTGAGACAAAGCAAGCTTCCCTGAAGAACTACTCCCTGTTAAAACCACAGAGACTACTGGAATTAAGGCTTAATTAGATTATCCTTCAACATGATCTCAGGCAAAATTGTGAACAGGTTTGAAGGGACGGCTGAGATGGTTGCAATCAATCAGCCTGCTCACAGGTGTTCCACTAGTATTGGAAAGCAAGAAACTGTGTGTTTCACTTTCAGTTTGGTCTCTTCACAGTGATCTCTTCTGTCAGGGATTTTGTTGCTTTCTTTTTAAGTTCATATTTTTATCTCAGGTCTTTCGTACAGTGATATTACTTCCAAATGATACAATAAAGCTCTTCACAGATCTGTATATATAAAGAACAGTTATGTTTGCTGGTGCTCCTTAAAAGTGGTCATAATGTCATTATCTTCTTGTGAAAAACAGTTATTTTTTTCAAGTGATATTCACTTTTTTTTAGAAGTGGTGCAAATGAAACTTAACCTGGCTTCCTTTTTTACAGATAATAATAGAAACAACCGGTATGTTCAGGATCATCTGACTCTTTTAAGCAGAAACCTAAAATTGTCCAACTGTTTACCTGCTAAAGCTGCAAAGAGGCATGTGGTACATTCTACTGTGACTGGACCCTCAAGAGGCAGCTTCTGGCACTGTTAATCACTGCTCTGGCACCAGCACCCAGGGCTGCATAATCATAACATTAAAGTCATCACAGAGACTAGCAACAAATTATTAATCAAGAAGGAGCAATCATTGCATCTTATTTTTTAAGGCAGAAATTGCTGAAAAAGCAATGTAGGTGAAGACAGAAAGAAATTCAAAACAGCACACAGAAGTAAGTATATTCTAGCTGAGAAAAATATTTTAAAGTAAATTTCAGGCTAGAATGGTTTTTAAGTTTACAGAAGGTTAACTTACAGAATTAAATACGGAGTTAGCCCTTCCAAAAACACATGTGCAAAGTACCCTGCTCCCTACCGTACCACACGTCATGGTTGTGGTACTATACCACTCCTTCCACCCCAGAGTACCAGGAAACTGGGGTTACAGCACCATGATAGCGTGTAAGAAGCGAGGGTTGCTGAGGTACATCCTTATTCTTTTTCATTACAAGCCACTGTAGAAAATCCAAGGTGCAGTTCCACATTATAACTTTCCTGATGGTAAAGCCAGTTGAGTAGGTCCCTGATTTTCCCATTTCCTAGTCAATTATTCACTCACTGGGGTAGTTCTTCATTCTCCCACACATTCACCTGCTTGTGAGGCCAGTGAAAACACTCAGCTTCCAAAAGTAAATGATTCTTTTTTAAGTCGATCATTTTGGTGAGCCATTTATTAACAAAAAGCTGAAAACTTCTATCCCTTGGAATCCCCTTCTTGGGAAGCAGCTGCATGTTCAGCATCAGCCAATCTAAGACCACACTGCTATCAAAAGAGGAGATTCCCCCGTCTCCTGTCCCTGACTGCATCTTCTCATTCTCTCCCTCGGGTGGGACAAGAAGTCAGATCATTGTGCTGACCCAACTCAAAACTGAATTTTTTTTTTACAGTTTTGTTTTCATCCCTTCTGAAAGTATGCAAAGAGGCTCACACAACTTCGTGGCAACTCATTAAAAAAAAAAAAAGAATTCACTTTGCATCAGATCGGTGAGTTTATCACCATTTTCTTCAGTAGCAGCTTGCATGCACAGTTGGTTAGGTGTAACATCAAACTGCACCCTCAGTGAGTGGTAATAATGGTTTGACCACCAAAAAAAGCCTTCCTTCGCTCCCGCTTTCCCTCACAGAATTATGGGATTCATATGGTTGAATCGATTCAACAAGCAAGCGAAGAGGTTTCTTTCTGTGAGGTTAGTGAGTTGAGTCAACTCACAAAGGGTCAAAGAGGCATCAGAAAGGGCACCAGGGAGATGACAGTGCCGAAGGCAGAGCAGAGACAGGAGGAAGAAGCACTACTACCCAAGAGCACACACTAGTATGAGTGTTTAGACTGATCCAAGTCAGTGCCACTGTAGCTTTCCTCTGTGAATTGCTCCCCCTTCCCCTGAGCCTCTTCTGGCTCTCACCTGGCTTGGGGGACACACGGCAAGGAACCTTCTCTTCCTGGCTTATCTCTGCCGGGCAGGCTTCCAGCCTGTCTTACCGTGCCCCAGCCAGGTGGCAAAGCCAGCCTAAAAGTGATAATGGAAGAGCGCAGCTGGGAGTAAGACCTTTGTCTTGCAGTGGCAACTAGCCACAACCAGTCAGTTTAGTGGTCACGTGGAACAGTATGTTGAGATGAGATGTATGCTCTAGGCAATTTTTCTAACCAATATGCTGAGTTTCATGCAGTTTTGCCTTCATTCGATCCTCATCCAAAGGAAAATATTCCTTGCGGAGGGAAATGCTTGCAAGTATTAGTTTATGTATGGAAGAGGGGTCTCATAAATGAGATGGGCATATCAAGAGGTAGGTTCTAGGGCAGAGGAGGAGGATGGCAGCACAGATTCAGGCCTAAAGTTGTCTTCCAACTCTCCGGGAATATTTTCAATATCCTGGTTTGCTTTGCTGAATTTGATCTCTAGGTTGGCCTTTCTGATGCCTTTCAGTTTGCCTATTGCCAGTAGAGAGCAGCTTCTGCTATCCAAGCAGCTTGTCCCCGATGAAGAGATGCAAACAGACCCACATAGATGAATTAAAAATCAGAGGGGCCCATAAGTTTGAAAAACCAAAATAATTCCCACTGGCCCCATAAGAATCCTTCAGCTATATTCACATCAGCTATGTAGGAACCAATGTCCCAAACCACAGTGTCCACCTTCACAATGTTTTTCATAAATTCAGTCTTTAAAGGTCTTTTACGTGCCACATACCTGCAACGAAACGTACTGTGGAGCACAAATGCTAAGAACAATACCTGGAAAAGGCATCCAGACATGATCAACCTGCACACACATTTTCCTCACACTTCTTTCCTCTCAAAACTTGGTGACAGATTTTTTTGTGTACCCAACACAGCTGTATCCAGCCCTCAAATTCCAGCCTGTTAGATGAGAATAAAGAAATTGTTCTTATCTCCAAAATTAACTTTATTTATGTTATGCAGAGGAGACGTTATAAGTCTCTACCCAAGGACATCGGCAAACAGCTGTGTGGAGGCTGTGTCATCCTTCCCAAACGATAAATAACAATGTCTGACATGTGTTAGGAAGGAAAAATTATAAGGTGCGGTAAACATCAGAGCAAAAAGTTTCAAAGGTGCAGAAGTTGTGGTTTACAAATGCAGTAGAGAGAGGCAGCCCCTGAACAGAAGGCTTATAACCAAAGTAGAAAACAAAGGAAATAAGGTGGTTACAGACACAAGAGCCCAGAGAGATAGCAAGGCAACACAGATCAGTGTGATAAGCAGTGTTCTCAGTATACTCGCTGTTTATGGGTGCAGTCATGGCTAAGCTGATCTAAAAGCGGACTGCTGAGAAAGAAGGGCAGTGCTGCTCTACTCTTCTGCCCCAGGAATCTGTCCTCCCTGATGTTGAAACTCATCTGCTCCCAATCTGTGAAACTCAACAGGCAGAAAAGGGCTTTTAAAGAAAAGCAATTGCTTTTCTGCTAATTTAGCCTTCCTAAACATCTCACTACAAGATCAGATGAGTAAAAGTGATGGCACCAGGAGACAGAGTGGGAACATGTGGCCACAAGTGAGTGTAGAGAGGGCTGAAGGGAAAACATGGGTTTTGGTAACAGCTACTTGTGAGATTGACTTAGCTATAAGGTAATGCAGACCGGGACTTAAATGCTGTTGCTGGATTCATAGGTATTTTGGTGGGGAAGAGTTCTGAAGGCAGACAGTGATGTACCACAGATGTTTATGAGAAGCTCCTTTCACAGCCACAGGCAGGCAGAAAGCAAACTGAAGACTGCTGCTTTGGAAACTTCTAAGAAAGACTAATGGAAAGGATGTTAGGGTCAACATCTCGAGAGCAGGTAAGAATCTTGTTTCTTCCCCAGTTGGGTTGAAACTCGGTATTTCCCCTCCTAAAACCTTTTTCTTAGAAGACACGAATCAATGAATTCTGAAAAGGAAAGAAAAACTAACCAGCAGTGTGTCAGGTCTGACTATGGGCTGAAGAAAATGAATGAACCATATGACCAAAGAGAAAAAAACTAGGATTTTGAGCTGAAAGTCTCAAGCACGGCTGAAATAGCATGTAAGCATCCCCTCCTTTGCTTTCTCAGTCTTCCTCCAAGATTCTCTCCCACCACTGCTAACAAATTGATGCAAAAGAGGGCTTACAAACACACAAATAGTTCTTTCCTTGCAGAAATTAATCTGCTTATCCAGCACTCAAGAAAGGAAAGCTCTTTTAGTACACTGTGTACAAAACTCATCCCTTTTTTATATGACTTCCTTGTGTTAAATATTCTCTTTATCACTTACCTGAGACCAAAGCTTTGCTACATCACAACCAACATCAAACTTTGCAGTTTCCATGACTATTTTATGTCAAGTACACACAGGGTAAAATATTACTTAAATGAATGTAGAAAACTGTATATTATTTTAAAAGACATAAGGTGATATCTTTGGGTATTTGGGAAGAATAACAGACTACGGTTTCATACTTCTACTATAAAATGTTTGTTCTTTAAACAAGTCCAAACCAACAGGTACATAAAATCTAGCCATCAATTCTACTTGTTTTAGAGCTCATGCAACTTCCACTTAGATAGGCCAGCAAAAGTTTTCATAGGCAACTTCTTGTTACATTTTCAATCCATTACAAGTTTTGTTCTCTGTTCTATCCATTACAAGTTTTGTTCTCTGTTCTAGCCCTACAATTTATTACTTTGCTTACAAAAATTAGATCTGAACCAATAAATATCAATAAACACAGGAGGTTTCATCTGCTTTTCTTCACCAGATTTGACCACTATCTCTTCCACTTGGCTTTCCTCATCATAATTTTTTATGAATTTAATTAAAAGAATTTAAGAGAGCAAAATTACTTCTATTATTGATTCATGGGTTATAATTTCTTGTCCATTCCAGTGCTAATCAGCTTTACAAGTTGATGCTGACCAAACACTAAGAGGAAGTCTGGGAAAGGCAAACATCAATGAAAAATTAAATCTATACTTAATATTTTCAATAAATATATAAAACCTGAATTCTACAAACAGAATTATTCCAAACTGAATTATTCCCAATGGTTACATCAGCAGGGTAAAATGATGCATGACATATGGCAGAATCAAAGGCCCACTTGGAATGACTAAGAAAAAACATGTATTTGAGCAACAGTACCATTTCCTGCAAAAATATATACACACTAATAGCTAAACTGTGAATGTATTTAGAAAGTTCTGCAAAATCACATTTCATCGTTATCAGAGGTATTTAATACTACAGTGTAGATTATGTTATTGAACAAAAGAATCGGTTTTTATTCCTATAGAATCAATACAAGAGAGGCATAGGTATTATTATGGTCCATATTCCTATCAGCAAGGTTTCTAATTAGCCTTTTAACTTGGAATTTTTCTGACTGATATCTAGAGCAAACTCAACTTGAATTTCAGACTGACTTCACAGTAAGATACACTGCTATTTTACTTGCAAAAGAATGTTTGGCAATTATGGGATAATGCTGTGACACTTTTCTAGAGTATCTTTTTAGATGAGAGTTGTGCTTTAAAATTTTGTGCTGAATAAAGGGAAAGATGGGGAGTGATAAAAAGCATTGCTACATCCTTAAACCAAAATAAATACTAGAAATCAACACAGTTGCTTTTCATTGTTTGTTTGTTTTCCTATGTTGCTTAGAGAAAATTAGTCAATTCCTCCTCGCAGGGTAGTTCAAAGGCAGTTACTGACACCTAGCATGCATCCCTTGTTGCCCTCGTTTTAAGACAAGGACAGACCCAGGCCTATAGTTCCAACCTTGCAAATACCAACTGTGGACATTGTAACTAAAGTAAATTCGTATGTGATCCTTGCTTCTCCTGGAGCTCAACCTTCCCACCACCTTTTGGTGTGCCTACTCCGGTGAGTGCTCAAGGAGGTCCTCCTGGGCAGGCAGGAGGACATCCCACATGCAAACATTTCGCACCATTATGCCTGCCCGGATCAGTTGCGCTCCAGCTTTTCTCCATGGCGTGACAGGGAGAAACCAGCGGCCCAGCAGCCATCATCCATCCCTGCAGGCTAGATTTCTCCCCATGGATGCTGTCTCTTGTTCTGCACAGCAGACCTCCTCTATCTTGGGACCTTCTTCTCACAGACTGCTCTCATACGAAGCACCTTCCTTCTCCTCCTTTTTGCTGCTGCTCGAAAAGAAACACACATGCAGAGGTGCAAGGAGGCCTGCAGGGATGAACAAGGAGATCCTAGCCAAACCCAAACATAAAACCATAAGTATAGCAGAGGTGGAAGCAGGGACAGGTGATCTGGGGGAATACAGAGACGCTGTCTGAGCATGCAGGGAGGGAAGGGCAGTGGAAATTTTTTTAATCTTAACCTTAGTAAAGCTTTAGACAGTATCTCCCATAACATTCTCTACTACCAGTAGATCCTGATGTATGATTCTCCACATAATAAAGGAAGTGGGGGTTTTCTGTCAGTCTGAATGGAATGCACAAAATCAGGTGCTGTCACCAACATGGTGAAGGCTTCATCTGACAGACAGTCTAACTCCCAGGAATCATTCTCAACTTTGATACCGAGACCTTTAGTCAGGCAGGTTTAAGCAGGTGGTGCAACCGTAAAATTCTTTGCTCTCCTCTTTCCTGCACATACAGCTTCCTAAGTGCCAAGTCTGAAACTTAAACTTTAAATGTAAATTTGAAAATGATGATGAATCAGCATTCTCTGTTTTCCTGCTTGTGGATGGGAATGTTTGTGGGTTCCTTCTCTTACATCTTCTATTCCAGAGAATTTATGGAAACTTAGATAATAAAAATGGCAGAAAATACAGACAGAAACTGAAGGTAGTTTACAATTTTTTCTCAGAATTGTTGGAAGACTGGATCATTGCAAATATTACAGGTTTCTCCAAAACTAAATGAATTCCTCTGCAGTGAGGAATTTTGACACGATCCTGAGAAGACTAAAACTGCTCTACTGTTAGCATTTAATTTCGAACAGAAAAATGTTAATGCTTTCCAGACCCCAGTCTCAGGAACTGTATCGTTACCTATTACTTGTTATTGAGAAATATTCAGTTGGAAACAGGGCAAAAAAATCTTTCAGAAAAGCGCCGAGCCTCTCTCAGCATTCTTTTCTCTGCACAAAACATGACATTCTGAAATGTACATCAACAGAAAAGAGAGTACACTGACAAAAGTTGGAACAGAGGTGGAAGGAGATCTGACTGAAACATACTTGCATCTGTAACCCTGGGTGATGATCTAGATTTATGCATCTAAATTACAATTAAATAATGTTAAGGTTGTGAGTAACTCACAAGAGCAAAGAATGTGCAGTTAAAGAGAAAATACACCATATGTCCTTCGATATCCAGGCATATTGCAGTGCATTAACAAAGTCATAAAAGAGACACCCTGTTGTGGTTATGTGTTCTGAGACATGTGGCACATTTCCATTGTAGCTATCTATTTCCCTGCTTGTATGCATCCATGCCATTATTTAAATGTTGATTTTGAGTGTGAATTTCCCTGTCTGTAGTAAAAACATGGAGCTGTGGACTCCATTTTTTCATTGTTTCTTTAGATCTGTTGCTATTTATGAGTATGGAAGTCCAAAATTTTAAACTTGTGAATAAAAAATCATCACAAAGGGGAATAAATGGATTTAATTATCAGACAAAATCAGACAAAGGAGACGATTTTAGTAATTCTAAATTTCTGGGCACTGGCAGCCCATAAAGCCAACTGTATCCTGGACTGTAGCAGAAATGTGGCCAGCAGGTTGAGGGAAGGGATTCTGCCCCTGTGCTCTGCTCTGGTGAGACCCCACCTGCAGTACTGCGTCCAGCTCTGCAGACCTCAACATCAGAAGGATATAGACCGGTTAGAGCAAGTCCAGAGGAGGCCACAAAGATGCTCAGAGGGCTGGAGCACCTCTGCTATGATGAAAGGCTGCAAGAATTGGTCTTGTTCAGCCTGGAGAAGAGAAGGCTCCTTGGAGACCTTATTGCAGCCTTCCAGTACCTGAAGGGGCCTACAAGGAAGATGGGGGTGATTTTTTGCAAGGGCCTATAGTGACAGGACAAGGGGTAATGGGCTTAAATTGAAAGTGGGGAGGTTTAGATTAGATATCAGGAAGAAGTTCTTCCCGGAGTGGATGGTGAGGCACTGGAACAGGTTGCCCAGCGATGTTGTGGATGCCCCATCCCTGGAAGGGTTCAAGGCCAGGCTGGACGAGGCTTTGAGCAACCTGGTCTGGTGGAAGGTGTCCCTGCCCATGGCAGGGGGGGTGGAACTAGATGATCTTTAAGGTCCCTTCCAACCCAAACTATTCTGTGATTCTATGATAACAAATTAATGATCTTATGCGTGTATCTTCCTCCAGAAACAGCTGAAATCCAAACACTGTTCTCCCATATTTTGCATGGAGATAGGTGTACTAAAAAGTTTTCATATTTAAGTTGGACTACTTTTGGGATATACAGTGGGCAGTTACTCTTTACTTTTTAAGGCTCCTCACCTGTGGCATCTCACAAGTCTGTTTTTCTCCTCTACTCAAAACTGACCTGAAAATGTGGGAGAATATAATGGAACATTCAGGTCCTAAAAGCAGTATGTATGTGGCTGACATCTAACCCACACTGTCTGAAACTGTGTGATCCCCAAGACACCCCAATGTGAAATATTTTATAAACAGTGGTTGGGTAACCAGGGGATGAGAGCAAGACAAGTTATATTTGTGGGGAGAGAAAAACTTTTTGTGGAATTCGCAGTGTTCAGAGTATTTTGTGAGATCGGGTTTGCCCTCCAGTTGCTGAAGATGCCTGTGGCCGTGGGAGACACCTGACCCATTCTCCAGAGCCAAGCTAAAGAAGTCCTTGTGATTCTATTTGAAGCTGGCTAGGAGATGGTACCTTCTGATTACATGCTGATTTGGCCATCGGCTGTCTTGCCTTCTTCATTCTGAGGATTCTATGTTGTAGTTTGTAATAACTAGAAATAGTATCAATTTGAGTACAGAGCTATTACAACAGTTATCCTATGAGTTGACTCCAAGAACGTACAGTAATAACCATGAATCGCCATGAAGCATATTTAGAAAAAATAGGTTTCTTCAACCCTTTCTTTTTTTGGTTTTGGTTTCCTACAAGCATGATAGTGATGATGATGATAAAGTGTGTGGGAGAGAGAAAAAAAAAACTAGTACAAAAAATGGACCTAGATACCATGGTGATGAGTGAAATGGTTAGAAACACAAACAGCCTAATGGATATGCTGGCATCCCTCCTCCACTTTAGCATGACCTACAGTGCAAGGACTGGGCCAGAGACATTTTCTGGAGAGGAGAGCAAGCCAGAGTAGCATCACATCAACTCAGGGCGTGTATAATCTGAAGAGACAGGGCAGAAGCAGCACCATTCTGGTAACAGAGAGCATCAGGCCGAAGTGATGGGCCCTTGGAGAGGGGGATGCTGTAGGAAGGCAAGAACAGCTTGGAGCTGGCAGCCTGGGAACTGGTTGTCAAGAGAAAAAAGCAGGGGGTGATGGGCAGTCACAGTTAATCCTAGGACAGCAAAACCAGGAAGAGCAGTCTCCATAGGGCTGGGGAAAGAAGCCAGCCTAGAAACAGTCTGAGGAGAGAGCATGCCAGTTGGGAAGCAGCTGTACAGCCACGGGGCGGCCACGGATGCCACTGACAAATGTGTGCTGTAACCAAAAAGGCTCGAGGGAACAGGCAGGGACTTCAGCCAGCAGCAGCTGAGAAGCAGAGCAAGCAGTGTCCCTAGTAAGGAACGAGATTCACATTTTGTGGTGTGGTGTCACGTCACCGAGTAGCGTCCCGTCAGCCACAGCAGCACACGCTTCTGCCAACGGTAAGGGCAGAAATCAGTTTAGAGAAGGCCACAGCTTGGGAAGGAGACCCGCCGCACAGCCTGCAGTGCGGCACGGGAAAGCACACGGGCTGAGCAGGGGATGTGCCCAGCCACACGCAGATTTGAAATGATTTAGTCAGGGGTTTTTTAACTTTACTGTACCATTACTCCTTGAAAGACTCTGCAAACTTCTAAATGAGGATCTGTGGTGAAACCAAGATACCTTCTGACACTAAAAAAAAAAACCAAACACCAACCTAAGGCTGATTTTAGCACTTCCCGCGTCTATAACGTATTTAAAAGTTGCAACAGTTAACCGCCTCTCCTTGCTCCGCTTCGTTCCCACGACAGGAAAGCGCAGGACGCGCCGCAGTCTCTCGGCTCCTCCCTGAGGTGAGATGACTCCGCTCCGCCCCGCCCCGCGCGGCCGCCGGAGCGGGCTGCCCGGGTGCAACCAACCGGCGCGGTGGAGAGAGGGGGGAGGAGAGCGCGCCACTCGGCACAGCCGGAGCGCGTCTCTC
>NW_010238491.1:2980-3314 GCF_000690775.1 Eurypyga helias | reverse complement strand
GTCCGGGCTCTACCCAAGGCGACGGCCATTCCTTACCTCCCATCGCTCGCCGCCTGGGCCACCACCCGCCCCAGTCCCTCAACGTGGGGAAGCCTTTGTACCAGAGCATGAACTGCAAACCCATGCAGATGTACGTGCTGGACATTAAGGACACCAAGGAAAAGGGACGCGTCAAATGGAAAGTGTTCAACAGCAGTGCCGTGGTGGGGCCGCCCGAAACCAGTTTACACACGGTGGTGCAAGGCAGAGGGGAGTTAATCATATTCGGTGGCCTCATGGACAAGAAACAGAACGTGAAATATTATCCCAAAACGAATGCCTTGTACTTCGTGCG
>NW_010238491.1:2244-2457 GCF_000690775.1 Eurypyga helias | reverse complement strand
CCGCGTTCGCAGGCGGGGAAGGACCGCGAGCCGAGGATTTGGGGATGAGCAAGTAGGACCATCCGCCCTCCCGGATCCTCTCGGGGTTGGCGTTTATTTCCCAGGGGTTTGGGAGGCTTCGCAGCTCTCCGACACTCCTCGCGGGCGCGTGGGGGAAAGTGGCTTTACAGGAGCGACACGACAGCGGGGGGGCGGGAGGCTGCGAGCGCACGC
>NW_010238491.1:919-2220 GCF_000690775.1 Eurypyga helias | reverse complement strand
CTGAAAAACGGCAGTACCCCTCCGGGAATCCTCCGGTGCTGCAAACCTTTGCTCGACGCTGACACGATGCCTTTTTTTTTTTATTTCTTTGCCTCTCGCCCCCTTGGCCTGCCAGTCTCGTCCCTGTCCTCTGACCAGGACCGGGAAAAAGGAAGAAAGGGCAGCTTTTTGTGTCAAAATGCCAAAAATACAAAGAATCAGCCAGGCGTTCGCAGCCTCCCCTCCCTGCCCTGTGCTGCATCCAGCTGGATCAGGCTCTGGGATCAGCCCCGATCCCTCCTCCTCAGCAAGAACCCACACTATTTACTCCAAAGTTATTCCCCGAACCCACACTATTTACTCCAAAATCCCGTTATTCCCCCCAAGCCAGGAAGTTTGGCTGCTGCATCCAGCTGGATCAGGCTCTGGGATCAGCCCCGATCCCTCCTCCTCAGCAAAAAAAAAATACTATTTACTCCAAAATCCCCTTATTCCCCCCCAAGCCGGGAAGTTTGGCTGCTGATTCCCTCCTAGGCTGGAAGGCCTCGTTCCACTCCGCCGCCAAGGCTGAACCAGCACCCGGTAGCCTGGGAATGGGGTGATTTTCCAGCCCAAAGGACGGATATCGGTCAGTAGGAGGGTGTGAGCAGTACCTCCGCCTCATCTTTGCCCCCTTCCCTAAAGATTCCAATCAAAACCCAAACGGATTGCACCTCTGCGTCCTTCTGGGACAACCTCCCCCCTTCCCTTTTCACTCCAGATGATGGAAGGGGGTGGAAAAATGGGTGGATTCTCCCAGGTTTTGGTCAACAACCTCCGATCAGTGATCCCCCCCCCGAGCCGGCAGCGCCATGACGTGGCTCCTTTTCCCTTCTCCTCCTTTGGGGGATTTTCCCCTCCGTCCCCACTGAGCTTTTTGCCGGTCGGAGCCTTAAATCGTGTCCCGGTCGCGTGGGGACGGGGTTTTGCTTCGTCGGGCGGCGCCCCCACCTCCGTAAGGGTTACATCCAGCCTCTCCCGCTCCAGCCCCTTATCCTAAGGGAAGCCAAAACCCCGTTTTTTACCCCCAAAAACCCTCAGGAGCGCCCAGGATGATCCGCAGAACGGTTCTCTTCCCCGTCGAGCTTTGCCGCGGGGAAGGCGGTTGGGGCTTCGGCATCGGTTCCTCCCTCCCCGTTGCACGCGTCTCTCTCATCCGCCCCCAAAAATGAGTCAAAAAAGGGATGGGCGGCGGGTTGCCATCCTCCTCGAGCGGAGCATCCCTCGGGGGGGGTGTTTTCCCAACGTTTTACCCCGTCTCCATCCTCAACCGCCCCCAAAAT
>NW_010238491.1:0-645 GCF_000690775.1 Eurypyga helias | reverse complement strand
GGGTGGGGTGGGGTTAATGGGTCCCCCCTCCCCCATCCCGATGAATTTTTAGCCGTTTAACAAATAAAAAGGAAAATAAACGGATGGTTGGTCCTTTTGGGGAGGGGGTTGGGGGATGGAAAAGCCATGGAGGGAACCCCCCCTGCAAGTTTGGGGGGGAAAGGGGGAATTTTGGGGGCTGCGTAAAAAAAAAAGGGCAGGATTTCCACCAGGGAATGTTCGAGCAATAGGTAGAGATGGAAAAAAACGGGGAGACAAGTTTTGGGGGGAGGAGCAGGAGGGATTAGAAAAAGGGGGATAGTGCTGGAAGCTGGGGACCCCAAATCCTGTGGGGCCTGGACATTGGGCACCTCAAATCCTGCCGGGGCTGGAAATTGGGGAACCCCCCGGCCTGTGGGGGCTGGAAACTGAGCATCCCAAAGCATTTCAGTGTGGGAAGTAAGGGATGGGGACCCCCAAGCCTTTGGGAGATGGAGATTGGGGATGGTGACCCCAAATTCTGCCAGGGCTGGGAACTGGGGACCCCGAAGCCTGCCGGGGCTGGAAATTGGGGATGGGGACCCCCAAACTTGTGGAGGATGGGAATTGGGGAGGGGAATCCCAAAACCTGCGGGGGCTGAGGATTGGGGATGGGGACCCCCCCAA
>NW_010238490.1:1731-13745 GCF_000690775.1 Eurypyga helias | reverse complement strand
CCAAACTATTCTGTGATTCTATGGAAGGGCTAAGGAATGACTGTGAGGAAGGAGGTATTCCACAGTTAGGGGAAAAAGATGAGCAACACAAAGCTCAAGGAAGAACAGAACACAAGAGTTAACAGTGTGTGCTACAGAAAAGGGAGAAAAAACCCAACACTTCAAGAGACCTTTCCTACCAACAAATCTTTCTGGCTTTGTCTCTAAGAGAGAGACAGCATGCTCAAGAAAACTCTCGTTGCTTTGCCACACATGCACCCCCATACACATCTCCCTCCTGTAATTCTGCCACAGTTCATCCATTAAAGCAGCCACTCTCACCCGAGTCATCCACCCCCTGTATATTTATAGCCCTTCTGTTATTATTTCACTCTTTGTGGGAGATCTCTTGAGATATGCTTCCCCCAGCATCCTGTGACTATTCATGAGAGCTATAAATACACAGCTGAGTGGGTCAGCCCAACCCTTCCCCCACTCTGAAACAGATCTGATCTACCCAGATATTCTGGGCCTTGTTTTCTGAGTGAGGACCTGTTCACTGCTGCAAGAGGATGCTTGCAGAGGATATTGCTAAGACTGCAGCATCTGATAATATGGAATTAGTGAGGTGCATTTCTCCAGCTCTTCTGGGGAACTGGGAGAGAAGGAACGAACAGAGGCTTGTACAAGAGGTATAGGCAGATGCTTTGTCTTTGCAGCCTCACATGACCCACAGCACAGCATCCGTGGGGAAAGCTTCTTGACTCTGTTATCTCTAATCAGAAGCCACATGGCTCTACCTGGAATCATGCCACATTCAACAGCAACTTTTAAGAAACTGTGTCATTTCTTCTCCTTCTGTGCTAGGGAATCATGCCTGATTCTCCACTCTTGCGACAGGAAGAATTCATATTAAGCAAACTATTTTAAGCCACTCTATTTTAAGCTAGCCATACATTAGAGGATGTTAACTGATAGGACAAGAACCAAGGTTCAACAGAAAACTCACCAAATGAGCTTATAAAAACATCAACCACTGTCACCATGACCATTAGTTAGTGCAGGACAGCAAATGTGGATGACGAAAATCCTTCAAAATAAAATCACAAGGCTCTTCAGAGCTTACTGTGCAATTTAGGTAGCTACCCCACCTCATACACTTCTGGTATCTGTTATTGTAGTTCACCTTTTTATCATATGCACATACCCTGAGGACTGCTGGAATATGCTGAACTTCTGTGAGCAACAGGCACAAGGTCTACCAGTTTCAACTCCAAAACAAGCAGTATATTTTTTCCTTCTTCTTTTTAAATGACTGGGAAAAAACCATGCAAAACCTTTCAAATGAACAAATCTATGCAGAGATCCAGCTGAAGCTCAGTCCGGAACTTTAAGAAAAATTAAAAAATTGTTAGCATAAAAAAACTGCTTATAGAGATCTTAAGAAACTGCACAAACTACTTCTTAGTGACACAACAGTGCCTTCTGAAGACAATCCACTGACTAACCACAGGGAATGGAAACTAAGAGGAGAATGCAAAAGGCATGAGAAGCACACACAGAAATTCAGTAATGTGCTTATTTTCACGGACACCAGAAAAACAACACTTGTAAAAATATGGCCACAAAGCAGATGCTGAAATCACCAAACAGCAGTCAAAATAATACATATTTTGTTTCCAAAGCTCACCTATAAACAGTGGCATGAATACATTATGAATGAGTTTTCTTAGGAGGAAATACTCTTTCAACAGCATTTCTCCTTGCCCAAAGTCCTTGGAAGTCTGCTATGCGTTGAAGGAAGGTGTCACAAAGAACATCAGACCTTTATTTCAGTCTTTCCTATATCTTGCCCTGAGCTTCAAAACTCATGATCCACAGGATATGCAGGGTGATGCCACTGACGAGATTCCAAATTTTTATGCATAAGTAGGCTTCAGAGAGTTAGGTGCTGAAGTCAGAGAGTGTGGATCCCAATAGACAGGGAAATATCCATCAGATTCGATGTCTTCAGGCTGAAATTTTTACCAGCTGTAAACCACTTCAGAGTCAGAATGCATGGTTGTTTCTGGACCATAATCAGATTAGTAGTTGCGAATAAGAACATTTGATTTTCTGTTTCTAGAAAGTGAGTGAGGAAATTAAGTGAAAATTGCACATTGATTTAAATGTGCACAACTGACAGGACTCATTTCTTAAACACATGTCCAAAATGTGCAAATAAAAATGAATGCTGTGAATTATTTTCCACCACAGCCACTATCATGTGTTATTCTTTTGTCTTCCAGAACAAGGACAACTGTGTCTGCAGACAGCGCTAGAGAATGACCTATAAGAAAAGGAATGGATATAAACCCGCATTTACAGAGAAAGGGTGACTGGTATAGACACAGCTATGTGTATGTATACAAGGGTTAGGCACATGGCCAGTGTCCCCTATGCCCGGTGTGAGAGTACATGTGCACACACAGTCTCCATCGGAATTAATAGTGGCAAGGTCCTTTGACTGAGAACTGGCTTTACTGTTCTTTCTCTTTGTGTCTGGTAAAGGTAGTCTGTGGCTTTGTAGCCCAAAAGTCTACATCACCGTTTGACAAAATATCACAACACAGATCTCCTGATATGCTATTTGTGGCACAACATTTTTGATATGTGCACAACCTTGATGACATCTTCGTGTTGACATCCACTCCTAGACACACTGGTCTTTGACTACTACCCTCTGCTGGTCCAGGTCCCCCAGCTCCTGGGAGTATAATAACATACAAATCCCTTCATATTTTTGTAATGGCAGCTGATCCGTTAGCCACTGAAAGTGAATACTAAAATATAAAGATACACAAGGAAGTGATATAGTAATAAAAAATTTAATGCTATAGTACCCCCAAAAGCTGGGGAACCTGGACCAGCAGAGGGTAGTAGTCAAAGACCAGTGTGTCTAGGAGTGGATGTCAACACGAAGATGTCATCAAGGTTGTGCACATATCAAAAATGTTGTGCCACAAATAGCATATCAGGAGATCTGTGTTGTGATATTTTGTCAAACAGTGACGTAGATTTTAATAGAACAATGAAAGATGGTTGTAAAACTATGTCTGGACTTTGCAAAAAATTAGTACCACATACACCAAAGCGTGCTCAGAATGAGATGTAAGCTGCTTATTACACCTTTATCACATCATGGGAACTGTTCTCCTACATAGAACCTAGGTGATTTTCTTCTGGAGACTTTCCTTTAGAGGAAATGCCAGTATCAGCAAGATTCACTAGCCTTTACGCAACACCAGCAACTTTACGCAAGGAAAGTTGGAAAAAGCCTATAAGAAGATACAGAGAAATATGACAGATTTTAAACTGAATGTCACGCTGAGCTATGGATTCTGTTTTTTGGACTTCCCTGATGGCTAACCTGAGCTCCTGAGGCTTTCCGCTGCTTGAGGCTGAGGCCTAAGTGTGAGACGCTCTCAGCGAAGGGTACCCTGCCTTGGTGCTCATTCCCTTTCCTATGCCAGCGGGGTGGGTAGAGGGGGTGTCTAAACTCGGCAGAGATCTTAAATTGCATGGATCAGAAATCATGGTTGCTGAGATTTATACCTGTATCTTTCACACTGACGTATGACAGCAACTTACAGTGTAATAGCTGTGACAGTCCTGGTGCCATGAGGGTCCTGACCTCACCTTTTCACAACCCTCCGCAGTGCATGTGGTTACTCAGTAAAGTCTGAAAGGATGCCACTGGTAAGGATTCTGAGCCCACACACTCTACATGACCATCAGCATAGATTCAAATGAAGGATTTGCTGTTCCAGAACCACAGAGCTCTGTATTTAAGCTAAATAAGGCTTTGATTATGCCTTTTATTCCCAGGCCTACCAATGGGTGGGGCATAAGCTACCCTGTTCCAAAAGCATACCAGAAAATAACATGCCCTGGACACATACATTCCTACTCTCCTCTGGAGGTGGGAGAAATTATTACAAGTAATGATTCTCCTTGGGCAATACGTATCCACCACCTACCTCACACATCAGCTGACCCATGAGCTACAGCTAGTTCTGCATCCACTTACATTCAGTGCTGCCAGAGACCCGGGAGGCAAGGTTTGATAGACACCACTACAATTAGGCAAGTTCTTCCTGCAGTCACCTGGGAGTTTATGAGCTCTAGCACTAAAACTGACAAGATGTAACACTGATGTTTTAAATATTGCTGTCCTGGTGTTTCTTAGAAGACTCCTAAAAGCGTAGCAATGAACAGCTAAAAGAAGTGAAAGGAGCAGGCAGAAGATGTGGAGAGTTTGAATACTGTCAAAAGAAGATCCGTGTTGTTTCAGAGGTTTCAGGTTCAAGAGAAGAAAGCAGACCTAAAGGAATATATAAGATCATAGGAATAATTAATATAGGAAATTAAATAGGAAAAGAATATACAGTATCTGGAGCACTTGAATTTTGGAGAAAAGGAAGGCATGTGAAAAGCTGAAGTGTAAGAGAGAACAGGAAGCAGAAGTGTGGATAAAGGAGCCTTAAGAAATAGGAATAACACAAGGACCATTAATACCAATTGGGATCTTTCTGTTTAAAAAAAAAAAAAGCCCAATATTTCACCCTGTTTACATTACTTGGTAGGTCATACATGAAAGAAAATTAGATGGCCAACAGACATAACCACAGATTACTGACAAAGATCTCTGCTAGCATAGCTCAGCCAGTGAATTTACTAAGGTCCTCCTGGCAAAAAGAATGGAAAACTTAGGGCATGTGGCAATTGCCAGTGTGGGTCAACTGGTACAGCAGCCCCAGAAAATGGCTTCACATTAAAAAAATAACCCACACCAAAACAAACAAAAACTTAAGTGTATAGCATGGAGTAACGGCATGACCCTCAGTTATGACCCTGACAGTGTGACAGACAGGACAGAAAAGGCGGAAGGATGTCACTGAGAATTCGCATTGCTTAGCAGAGCAAGTCACCTAGCAGTGCCCCATGCCAGAGCAGCAATAAGGTTGCCGCTGTCTGACGAACAACAACGGGTGTTACCACACAGCACTGCCTCGCACCGCACACACAGACCCAAGAGGAACAATGAAAAACACATTCAAAACTTTAAAATTACTTACCGCTACTTTAGGTGCAAGTATGGCATCACGTGGATATGTACGAAGGCGCTGGGCACTCTCACCCACCTTCAGGTCTTCTTCAACCAGCAATCCCACTCCATCCAGTGATGTTATCTGGGATGAGTGATCTTCAGTCTGGCCTGCAGGCCATATTGTAAGCTGGGCACTATTTACACAGACCCTTACTTTGACACTTCAACCCTCATGTTCCAGGAAACAGCAACAAACACACCATCCATTAGCTCCTAAGAAGCTCTTAAAGTCTGAATCACAGAAGGGGCACATAATGCTTCTGGGGAACCTCTTGTTTCAGCAAGTAATAACAGTTCTTAAGAATGCTATGTGGTATGGGAGGAATTTATCTCCTGTATAAAGGGAAACAGATGTCGAAGGGAGCAGGACATGAGATCATTAAGGGGCTGCTGTGAGAGGTCAAGGGTTCTTTTCTGAACAGTGCTTGTTTTATACTTTTCTAAATCATAATGTTGAGTCATTATTATAAAGTCAATACATATGTCTGATTTTTAACATTTCTGAGCACTCTCAAACTCTATTAGCCCTGGTAAGAGTCTGAATTTCTCAATGGCTTAGAAAACTAGGTCCATATCTCTTTTAAAATATGCTATTCCTTCTCCTCCCCTCTTCTACTTCGCTTTTCCTTCTTTATAATCACTGTCAGCATATAAATTACTCATGGCAGAGGCAGCTAGCATTTCAGTGCCTAGACTGACCTCACACCCAGGCTGTTTAGATGTAAGCCTAGGTACAGATTTTAGCCTAAGCATACTACTAATACCAATAGTGGCCTCTGTTTGAAGCCCTTTCTCCCTGTGGCCATTTCCCATGGCCACTGTGGAATCGGCAAACTGGCTTATGAGGGAATGTGTGTTTCCTAGGAGGTCCTGATCTTCCCAAGCAGGTCTTAAGGGGGGTGTAGGCAGCCTTAATCCAGGGTGGCAGTACTTGCAAGTATGCTACAATACTCTGCAGACATGGGAAACTTAACAGCCTCTTTCTTTCCAACCTGCTGTTACCCAGACAGCTTAGGTCTAGCCAAGGTGTCTATTTATTTGGGCTGCTAAGGGAATAGGTGTTGGGCTTCCACAGCTGAGTTCCAGATTTTAATTTCATTCTTAGCCCCTGACATGCTTCATCAGCAGTGACTTGTCCCAGTAGGTAGTAGCTGAGATATAACTGGCCATACAGTCCCTGCACACTGCTGATGAGCCTCAAAACACAACCTGGATTGCATTTTCCAGAGTAAACTTTGAGACGATTTGGCGACAATTAACAGGAACCGAATTAGCATGAAGGTCACTTGTTAACTGAATCAGCTTGACATGGGCCACAGCCACGTTCTTTTCAAGCATGGCATTCCACAGGGCTCTGACTGACTCACGGGTTCAGCGGAGGTGATCCATTGTCAGGGACTTGGGAGCACTAATATGTTGCAAAGGCACATCTCCAGCCCCATCCCCTGCTGTCCCCTTGCCGTGCCTGGGGTGGCTGTGTCCCCGTGACCAGCCTCTGCTCTGCCCCCTGCTCAGCTGCGTGGGTGAGAACCCCAGCAGGGTAATTCCTTTCCAGGCTCGCAGACATTAAAGATGTTATCATCACGGCTTGACCATACATGCTTGAAAAGCTCTTGCAGCCCCTTGCAAAGGAGACAGCAGGGTTGATGCCGAACCCACCGTAACCCACAGTGCTCTGCAGACCAAGGTATAGTGTGTTCACAGCTGGCTTAAAGCAAAAGACCAAGCTGTAGGCTGTCTTTACAGCGGACGTAACCACTTCCAGCAAAATAGTTGATAGGACAACTGTGGGCAGCAATAGCATCAGCCTAATTCAGCAGGGCTAGAAAGTTGGTGCCCCCAGTGTTGTGACAGTTAAAACACTGCATATCAAGCATCACAGGAAAAAGAAGTCTGTTCTTTCAGCATTCCAGAAATATTAACATGGTATCAGTATGAACTCAGGGGAAAACTTTAGCTTCTTCCTTTTTGCTT
Organism: Eurypyga helias; assembly: GCF_000690775.1. NCBI lineage: Eukaryota > Metazoa > Chordata > Aves > Eurypygiformes > Eurypygidae > Eurypyga > Eurypyga helias. The sequence goes on along the minus strand of NW_010238490.1, from coordinate 6,643 downwards.
CTTGGCTGCCCATAAGAGGTCCATTTTCAGCAAGACATCACAAGAACCCCACCACTGCCAAATTCATTTTTTTCAGATTTGTTTTTTTTTTTAGTTGGTTGGTTGATTGGTTGGTTGTTTTTTTGTTTGTTTGCTTGCCCCAGGCCTTCAAGACTCCTCATCCCAACAGCTGCACCTTTCCCTGATGCAAAGCTTCAATGCTTCAGTGAATAAAGCACGCCACAGTACATGATGGCAGGTGGCAGCCAGGGAACTAGCTCTGAGTTTTGCTTCAGTGGAAGGATACTTTCTTGAACGGTGCTTCAAACTCACTGAATCACAGGGGGATCCAATTTTCTCTGAAACTGTAACTTCCCCATTTACTCTGAAGCCTTTTTTCCACCAGTATCAAGGTATTGACAGACACCTTGTTAGCATCTTTGGAAAGTTTCCAATCTGCAATTCAGACATTCAGGTTTGGGGCTTTGGCTTAGTTCTTCACCAGCTCTCAGACAGAAAGGACTTCTTTTCTACTGGCTAAAATTCTTGCAGAAGTCATAAGCAAAATCCATCTCCTGCTGCTTCAAAATGGCACTTACTTACTCTGCTATTCTGAATATTGAAGTTATTATAAAAGTTTGAATGTGTTAATGCGGAATTCTGTGGATGTGCCATTTTTCATTTGCAAACGTGACTGCTACTTGAACCAACACCTTTGTCTCACAATGAAACTATCCATATATTCATCTTTATCGGATAACATCTGCTTAGCCTCTGCTTGCTTACATTCCCTATTAATTAAAATCTGATTTTAATTAAACAAGCCATTAAAAAACCTCACATTTATTTAAATTTTTAATTATACAATTGTCCTTGGCTAGTTTAAGAGTTCAATCAGCTCACCTAAAATTGTAATTATTTTACTGTTCAAAAAAATTATCCCTACTTTTTACCACCTTTGCCGAGAGTTGAGTTTTTCCATTCTTTCTGATGTTTTTATTGGTTTCTGCAGAAAAAGGAAGTCCCTCCATAACCATACACACATACTGGAAGACAGACAAAATGGAGTGCTCTGCCCCCATCACCTATCGGTGGGTTACGGAGCTGGGTTACACTCTTCCGAGGGCAGTGTGCATGGTGCTATGCCCATGGATTTGGCGGCAGGCACCAGGCCTCAGCCGTGTTCTGCCCAGCTTCTTGATGGGGCAGAGATGTCCGTGGCTGGGCCAGGGTCCCAGGGAGGCAGCCTGGGGAGCAGGAGCCCTGCAGGAGCTGTGTGTGACTGGTGACACTGGAGTGGTGGTATTCACGCAAACTGCCCAGGACAGCCTGGGGGTCTCCTCCTGGCACCCTGACGCTCAGTGCACAGGAGGGGACCACAGCTACTGGGGAAGGGTGGGAGCAATGCGCAGAAAAGAAAGGAGGGGCAAGCCTTCAGACAGTGATGTGGGCGTATGGTCTTCATGTCTGGAGTGCTGAGCCACAGGATGCAGATGGGGAAACCCAAGGAGCTGTTTCACTGAACTCATTTCCCCTTCTCCTTTCTCTGCATTTCACTTTTTACATCATGTCTGGCTGTAAGTGCTGTGATAACAACTTTCATTTAGCATGTGCAATCTGCACAGCACTGTAGGTTGAGCTGAGTCTGTCTTAACGTAACCCTGATGATAAATATTTGGCCATGCTCTGAGCATCTGCCCCGTTATCCCTAGAGGAAGGTGTCACTTGCAGAAGCAGACAGAGTTCAGTTTAGCTAAGCACGTGATCCCAGTAGTTAATATACAACATGAAGCTGAAATATGCTCTATGGGCATATAGTGTATTTATGTGTGATATGTACAAGACTCTACCTCTCAAAAATGCCATCACAGCTATAGAAAATAAGAAAAAAGGACGCCAAAGGCACAGCCTTCATATGAGCTTGTATTTATCAAGTAAAAAGCCAAATTCTTTCCATTTTCATCATCCCAAATAATGATGAGGGAGCAGAAAGTAGATGTGCAATGTAAGAGTGCGTGTGTTCAGTTACTGTGTTTATTGATCATTTATAAGACAAACTCCAAAAAGGTCTATTAAATCAATGTCAGTATTTTCAGGTGATTTGAATCAGAGTAGTATTATCCAAAGACACCAAATTTAAATATATTAATTCAAATACATTATGAGGTGCTGTGGTTCAAACAACACTGATAAAATGTTAGAAATGTTGAGGTAACAGGATTTGCAAGATCTTGTCCTCAGTCATTCCTGTGGTGGATTTATAGAGTTAGTGTGTCAGCTTTATCACTGCTAAAGAAAAGAGAACACAAATCTTTAAAACAAATAAAGAAAGTCAAAAGAATTCAGTAGATACACAGCCATGACATACAAGTGTATGAAGATGTGAAAAAAGTCATAATTTTTGAAGCTTGCAAAATATTCTCTGCTTCTACTTAAGAGTGATTGACAGATGACTTCTTTGATGTAGTAACCGAAAGCACTTTTATCACTGCAGATTATGGTTCAATAGAATTCCAAAGAAATGTTCTGTGTTTTGTTGTTTCTGTTTTATATTAAATCAAAATACATTTTTCCCCTCTTTTAATCATTTATAAATTAAACAATATTGCATTCAATATTTGCTTAGACCTGAGTTGGAGGCACAGGAATAAGCAGAGAAATGGTGTTTCAATCAAAAATATGTTGCAGCACCTCATCACCCAGACATAACAAAGCATAATACATCTTGTTAATATAAAAAAAGATAGCAGCAGTAAAAAAGTGGAGAATAGAAAGTATGTTATAATCAGACAAATATCATACTTTTTAGAATTATAATTTTAACATTGTCTTACTACTGAGGGATCCTCTGGTTTGCTTTAGAGGGAAGAAAACTGATTCCCAGTGGTATCAAGTGCCCACCAACAGTGAAAAATAAATGACCAGTTTTCCAAATGATGGAGCATTCCTTCAGGAACTCTGGGAAACTAAATCAACGACAGGCCTGTAAAGCATTGATGAATGTCAGTATGAGGAAATTATAACTAAGGCAATAATAAAACATTGAATGAATTACTTTTTTAATCTTGATAGACACAAATTACCAAAATTTTATCATGCCCTTAACAGTTAACAGAAAAAAGAGATCCTTCAGGGACTTAATTGTCACTACTACATGAGAACAATAATAGTAATCTTGAAACGTCATCTGTTTTGTCTGTAGAGATACCGCAATATCTTTTATCTGACGGTAACTCCAGCTTTTATCACATATTTATATATCTGTAAATAGAAATAACTTTAACCACTTTTTCAACTTTAACTCACGTGCTAAAAACTGATTTACATCAATGGCATTGACCTTTCACTGCATTCATGGCACCAGATGTCACATACGGAATTAAATTTTTTTTTTTAATCTGTTATTCTCCATGTAAGACACATGACACAAAACTTAAGTGTTGGGCTGTCACAGTGTGCAGTGAGGCCCAGGACCATATGGACAACTTTACTAGGTCATTTTCAAGCCCACTGCTTTAGCTGAGCCACCTCTCTCTGAGTCACTCTGCCGACTCTTCCTCTGCTATACCCAGCGTAAATTCCCTACAGGGACCTCCCCTTTTTTTCAATATCTTCAGAAGTGGGCAATAGCCGTGCTGTAACCTGTGCCATAGCTTGTCCTCTTAGCCAAGACCATGCCTTCTTCCAACACAGAAGAAAAGACCCTGGACAGTATTCAGCCCATGATAACTTTGCATGTGGAAGCATGCAGGGCACCTACTGCTCCTGCTAAGCTCCCCCAGCTTTCCCCATGTGCCCTGCCTTAAAATTGTATTTAACTGCCGTTGACAGGTCTTTGCTCCATGTGGTTTGTTTAACCACTTTCTCTCTCCTGTGGCAGCATGTTGCACTAAGCAACACTATCCTGAAGGAATTTTGCTTTTTTTTTTTTTAAACTATACTGTCTCCGTTCATTGTAGTTTTTGCCTCTCCTCAGACCATTGATTAGACCTATCTGACTTGTGTTTTCCCTGCAGGGACAGCTTTTATAACCATTCTATTGGTTTTCTGCCTTTTTGTGTCTCATCGCATTCATGAGGAGATGAAGCAACCAGAGGCACCCATGGTACTCAAGGTGCAGTGCTCACAGAAGAGCTTAACCACGGCTTACATTTTGTTCTTCATTCCTTTCTTAACCATCTCTAGTATTCAGTTTCCCTTTGACAGTTAATGGATGTAGGATGTTTTTGAAGAACTATGCACAGAGAGTTCTCTGCTGCGTGATAACGCTCCAGGTACATTTGTGCATGTATCTTTCCTATGTTTCACTCGGCAGCATGGAAATGAACATATCATTTTATCAGCAGGTCACGCGGGATCTTCAGGTCTCACCAACTTCTTATCCTCAGTTCTAGTTTCACTCTCAAGTACCCCCAGTAACACCAGCAAATGGCGCTGTCCTGTTATTCATCCTGTTTGCCCACTTGCTCATGATTTCCAGGGCAGAACAGACTCCTCACTCCCAGGAAGTTCAGCTGTTAACCTCCTGTTGCTATGAAAATTGATCATTGTTCCTGACCTTACCTTCTCTCTCTTACTTGATAATTAATCTCTTTACCCCACAAAAATGCAATTCATTTTAAGAGTACTACAACAAGGTCAAGAGCTTCTTGGAAAGCTGAGTACGGTATGTGTGTCTCACGGGCTGTTGCATGATGCTCAGAAATGAACTGGCAGGTTGTATCAGCTATTGCCGAACAGCCTGAGCTCCCCAAAGCTTATTGACGGCAGCTGCTTTGGCCTGAGATGCCACCCCAGACAAATCCCCCGCAGCCTCTCTGCAGGACCTCTCCACAACGCTTTGCTCCTGGTGGCTTCTTCAGCCTGCACGGCAGTGTCCTGCCACCTGTTTCCCACAGTGGCATCAGCAGGCACTTCCACCACAGGGGCTGAG
>NW_010238490.1:0-1703 GCF_000690775.1 Eurypyga helias | reverse complement strand
AGAGCCCTCTGGCACAGCCGTGGCCCCTGGACCTCTCCCAGGACAGAGTGAAGAGCTGGGGCATGAGATCCCCCTGCCCACTGGTGGGACTGCATCGCTCAAGGTGCTTGGCAGCAGGCAAGATGCTTTCAGACACCACCACGTCAGACACCACCATCAAAGGCCTCCATCAGAGAGAACATCTGGTCTACACCATCAATACGCCACTTCCCGTAATGTCCTTGTGCTGTAGTGGGGCCTTGCTGCAGGCTGCAGCAGCTCAGGGGGTGGTGGCAAGCCCAGCTGGGGAAGGCAAATGAAATCCATCACGGGCAGCAAGGCAAAGTTTACCACCTTCTGGCACTATTGCCAAAAAAATCTTTTTGGTGGCAGTATGTTGTACCCTTACCTACTATAGTCTGATGAGAATAACTATTTCTTCTGGCTCCCCTCTCCAAGTAGCCAAAAGGTAGTAAACTCAAAAAAAAAAAAAACCCACAAACAAACAAACAAACAAAAAAACACCCAACACCACAAGGATACAGTGAAAAGAACAAGGACTATTAACAGACCACAGCGCAAGGCCGGAGGCTGATTACTAAAACCCCTGCGCTGCAAGAACCAGGCCTTGACAAGTAGCAAGCAGCTGCCAGGAGGACTACCGAGCTTCCTGGGGTGCTTTGCAGGGAAACTGCTGGGCAAGGCTTTCCCGCGCAACGGGAGAGCACCGGTTCACAGGCCTGGGATCCCCTTTGCCGAAAAGCAGCAAGTGCTTTTTTGCGGTGTGGAAGTTGTCCGCTCCCTTGCCCTGGAAGAGAGAAGCTTTCACACAGCACACGTGATGGGAGGACAAGGAGATAAGGCCAGGATCACCACACGTTGCAGTACAGCCCTATCCATAGCTAAGTGGGGACGCATCCCTTGGGTCCATGAGGTTCGAAGTGATTTCGCCATCATTTTGCACTGTGTAGTCCTTATTTCCTGCTAAGGTCCCAAAGCGGAAGAATTTTATTCCTTACCTCCAGCAAACAAAAAGCAATCACAAAAGGCCACCATTTGTTCTGCTCGGTCAGCTTAAACTTGGGGCCATAAAAAAGCCTGGTTCTGCTTTCTTTCAGGGCTTTCCTTCCCTACCGAGCAGCAGTGCAGGCAACCCGACAGCCGAGCCTGTGGCATGAGTCCCAGTGTGATGATGCTCAGCTCCAGACAGGAGGCTCCCAAGAAAAACACTGATTGCAGCAAGACGACGAGGCAACCCTACACGCCTGCCTGCGCTTCGCAAGGCTGCTGCAGTGTTCCTGTTCCCCAGCTCATTGTACCTGCTCTGACAGAAAGCTGTGCTGTACCCACAGGCATCTTACCAGTACGTTTAAATTAGCCGGTTGTAGGACGCAGGTTTCAACTTCTTTTCCGAAGCGCTGCTCCCATCATCGAGGCAATCTGCGTGCCTATCGCTACCCTCGAGTCGCTATTATTCAGTCAAAAACTCTGTCAAGAGAGACCTTAGGAAGAACACGCCGTCATCGGCAGCTCAGGGTCAAACCGGCCGCATTTGTGCTCAGGGGTTCTCAGCGCTTCACCCCGGGTCACCCCTCTCAAGCCCTCCGAAGGTGGCATTATTAGGCTCGGTTAAACAGCGGGGCAGACGCAGGAGAGGTGACCCTCACTCGAGCATGCTAATAGCTGGAGCGGAGCAAGGGCTACCCAGCATTTCCTCCCTCCCC
>NW_010238489.1:402-4645 GCF_000690775.1 Eurypyga helias | reverse complement strand
CCCTGCCTGGGGTGTTGGGATCAGGCCGAGAGCTTTGTTCTGATGGTCCTGAGGGCACCAAGCTTTTATAAAGGGGTAAAGAAATGGCCTTTCGCACAGACGGAGGGTGGGAGAGTGAGCTGCAGAAATAGGGTTTGGTGTGTACGTAATTCTTCCAGATTTAAAAATATACACAGTGTACTTAATTGTGTTGCGTGTATGTGCCCATAGCTGCTGGATTTGGTTTGGGTGGGTTTTCTTAATGTATACTATTATGTGCGATTTGACTCACGGGATGACACATTTCGCAGAGCGGATAATCTCAACTGTAGTAATTCAGTGCAGGGGAATTTCCACATTATCAGATATAAGCTATTATCATATAATCTACTCGCTTATTGTACTTTAAGTTCAATCCAGGGGAATTTGTGTTCTAATACCAGTAAAGATGTCCTTTGCTAGGGAAATTTTAGCTGTTCTGAATTGCTTTAAGGTTGGCAAATAAAACCAAGAAAATGCAAAGCGGCATTTTGTTTGGAAGTCTTGTGTAGCCTTTATTACGCAGAACGCTTCTTCAAACTGTTTTTAGGTGTTTTGCAGAACATGGGTCTGGAGGAGCTTGCACAACTTGAGTTCCAGTGGTGGGATCAAGTGCTGCAGAAAACTTGTAATTTTAAAATGTGATACACTGCATCTTCCTTTTTTCAGTTGTGGAAAACCAACTCTATCCATATTTTCTCTACCTCAACTATCCTTTTGCATCTCATCTTCTCTTATACCTTGTGAAGACAGAACAGATCCTTGAGAAGATCAGGACAGAGCCAGACACGCATGGTACTTCCACTTGGAGATCTGAGTGAACTCTGAATTAGGAAAGTTGCCGTTTCATTTGTTCTCTACCTTCCCTACAACATGGTGCACACCAGCCCTTCGGCTTTTCTTCTTGCTGTGTGCCCTCATGGATATCTAATCCTCATGGTTCAAAACCATATAAAGAAAATGTAGTTTGAAAGGGTTTACTGCCACTGATTTGGGTTAACCTCGATCATTTCAATGCAACAATGGGATTAGAAACCTAGAAAGAGAGATTTGTGAGAAGGTTCAAGACTCCTCAAAGCTTCTGGCTTGGTAAGTGTTTCTAATGGTTATGGGGAGCGACTGGATTTATATTAACTCACACATATACGTACACACTCACATAAACACTCCAACAAATCCTGAGGTTGCTCCTTGTAAACTTTTTTAGATTGCATTTCTTGTACTCACTGACCCTTTCAGGTGGCGATATTGTTGGGTGTTTTCTTTTTTTGTCCCTGAGTTAATATCAGCAAAACTCAAATTACTGTAACTGATATTTGAAAATTCTCCCTGTGTCAAGTGAAGACTTATGGTGCTGAAATCAATAAGACTGTTTAAAATTCAAAGACCTGCAAATCGTTCTGTTTGTCCTTTGATAGGGCCTGGGCTGATTAAAATGCGACCAAGAAAGCTTAATTGCTGCACTAATTAAGAAGTCTTTAATTTCTTTCCTGGAATATTGTTTGAAGCAGGGTTTCTGTTCTGCTCATGTAACTGTTCAGGGCAGGTATTCTCTCTGTTTCTCTGTCTTTCTTCTTATTTTGTTTTTCTTTTGACCATTTTTGGTGTATTAAAATGTATGTTAAAGCAAAAAGATGTATTGACAGTGATTGTAATTTATTGCTCTAAAGCAAGACTGATACGGAGTTCACTATTTTATTAAATCACAATTTTGAGGGCAGCTGTAAAGGGTAAAATGCAATTAGAAAATGCGTTGTAGCTGTTGCATTTTAAGGACTCTGAATACCTGACTGACAGGAGACAGGATAGTACATCAGCTCCCTCCCCCTTCTTCAGTTATTATTGATAATTTAATATTTAAATTCATTCAGGAAAAAAAAAAAAACAACACCACCACCACCAGAAAAGTATTTATCTTCTGAACGTGTGTGAAGGAATGGTCAGGGGGGAGGGGAAGCCTACGGAAGATAGGCACCTGGTAAGAATGAATAGTGTATTACCATGTTATGTTCATCCACAATATTCTTTTCTGCATTTCTTTTGAATTTATTTTCCTGACAAATACCCTTCTGTGTTGTGTCTTATCCTTGTCTAGTGACCTATTTTGTTCACCGGTTTCTGAAGAGAAGAAACTAAATGATTTCACAAAGCTTTCTGTGTGATCAATAGAGTAATGTTTTAGGTTTAATCATGCTGCATTATAATTCTGGCAAAAGACTGCTGAGCAGGAGATTCTAAGAAAGGAGCAAGTACTGGCAAAGAGAAGGTAAGTTCTGTTTTGCTTTTAATCTCCAGGGTCTCGAGCAGCAATCCTCCTTTCAGGAGCTATCTGTTATTTAGGAAGAAGACTGAGAAAGAGGGAGGGACCTCATGCCGAATCCCCCCTGCATTGCTCAGGAAAATAGACTCATAGAAATGTAAGTCTGTGAATTTGGACCTTTTTTTTCTCTTTTCCCTTCCACCAAGATATTTACTAAACATTGAAAACACGATGAATACAGTTGAGATTGATGTGATTGTGTTGTACCAGTAATACGAAACTGGATACTGCAGTGTTGTTTTTCTAATTGTTGCATTATAGTCAAATTAGCACAGACCTTGTCCAATACAAATACAAACTGGATTCCTTTCAGTGACAGGACAAGTAGATAACATGCTTAATAGATACAAAGGGAGATTTACCATTCCAAGCACGACGTCACACTAATTATGTTGACTCTAATTGAAAGCAAGGTTTTGGGGAACCTGAAATTACTCATAGGATATTTTTAATAACTGAATAATAATAAAGTGCAGCAAACGTTGATCACAAACCTTTTGGTCTTTCAAAAATCTATTGGAAAATTAAATGAAAAGTGGAGTTTGGTACAAACAATGCCCCAGGGCAAAAAACAACTAACACTAGATTTTCCAGTCCAGCCATAACACAAATCAATTTGAGCACACTTCTATGGCCAGACTGCCAGATTGTTATGACTGCTAATTCACTCAATCAAACAGTGCATTAGCACACCCGGCACAAACAGCTTTAACAATAGCATACACTTTCTGAGCAGTCCACCATATATCATAAAAAAGTTCCGAATACATGGCAAGACTGCTTTCACGTTCTGTTTACTGCAATTTGTAATTACGTATGGTGCCTGCTTAACCAAAAAAAAAAAAAAAAAAGTGAAAGTGGCGGAAGAATGGAAGCGAAGAAACTTAAGAAACCATTAAAAACAACTTTTATAAGTGTTTAAAAACGTGAATCTGGGAGCAAATGATCACCTGGGCTGATTGTTTAATGTGCATCTCTCAGCTGGAGAGCTGAAAGCCCTGGCTGCACATCCCCAGCACAGGACTGGAAGAGGAATTGCTCCGGGCTTGGCAGCTCGCACACGCCCTGCCTAACCCGCTCACCAGCGCCGGAGCATCTTTTGCCGGCTCTGCCCCCGCGAGTCATCTCACTGGCTCCGAGGGTATTCACCGCCTGAGTACAAGGGCAGGATTTCGCCCCAGAGAGTATCCTTCAATTCTTCCCCTTCATCCCCACGGGAAACGGGTATTATCTCTGGTGATGCTAACTGATGCTCTGACCAAGGACGCGCTGTACCGAGAGATGCAATAACCGACGGCTGGGGATCCTTCTCATCCCTTCCCTCCCTCCTCCCCTGCGTCCGACACACACACAAACACACGTACGTACCCACACCCACGCACAAGCGCATATATGCAAATTGCAAATACCAACCCCCAATTAAGCTACTTGCTCATTTACGATTTTTTTTTTTTCCTCCCCCTGAAGTCGCTGTTGTGACTTCAGAAAATACGTTTCGAAGTCAGTAATTGAAATCATCCTCATGGATTTGAGCCTCTCGATCACGTTGCAGCTCCCGGAGCCAAATGATGAAGGGAGTCGGGTTCCCTTCCCGGGCTGGCTCGGGATGGCTGGAGCAGGTGACTGGGAGCTGCCTGCTGACATCCACCTGACAACTGACAGCCGAGCGGGAGAGCGGAGGAAGCGATCACCAACTTCCCCGCGGGAATGAAGTGAGGGCTGGAATAGCCGGGGAGCTCTCTGTGATGGTACCTGGGCTCTCATTAGAGGTCCTCAGTCCAACATGCTAGTTCACCTGCCAACAGGTAGGAAAAGTCGCTCAGAGCAATAATTAGGAAGTACAGAGCCCCTGCCATTGAATTACGTTACAGCGGTGATCTACTCCGAGATGCCCTTTACCGTGTG
>NW_010238489.1:0-230 GCF_000690775.1 Eurypyga helias | reverse complement strand
TACGTTAGAGCTTTTATCTACTCCAAGATGCCCTTTCCGGTGTGCCCCCCCTACAGAACTGGTTCACTCAGCCACTCCATCCCCAGCTCCCCATCTAAGCGAATCGAAGTACAGGCGCTGGAGAGCCGGCCCGCTCTTTCAGTGTTCCCGGTTTTCCAATGCGCTGCCTGGGGACCGACCGCTTTTCCTGCCCCGCGTCCGGGAGCGGCGGGGGAGCGTGGCATCCCCCA
>NW_010238488.1:0-908 GCF_000690775.1 Eurypyga helias | reverse complement strand
TGCCCACGAGAGCCCCGGGGCACAGCATCCCCCCCGAAGGGATCCGCTCCCTCCCGGGGGTGCCCTGCAGAGGAGGGGGTAGCCCCCATCGCCCTGTGTGAGAGGGGAGGCAGCTGGCATTGCGTGGGGATGGGGAAACTGAGGCACAGAGCCAAAAGGTGCAATTTCTCCCCGGCTCTGGCAGTCTTTAAATCAACGCGGCGCTCGGAGCATCTCTACAAACCATCTCTGAGGTTTCCTCCTGCGCTTTTGGCCTCTGCAAACGAAAGGGGGTATAGAATCATAGAATCACAGAATCACAGAATGGTTTGGGTTGGAAGGGACCTTAAAGATCATCTAGTTCCAACCCCCTGCCATGGGCAGGGACACCTTCCACTAGACCAGGTTGCTCAAAGCCACATCCAGCCTGGCCTTGAACACTTCCAGGGATGGGGCATCCACAGCTTCTCTGGGCAACCTGTTCCAGTGCCTCACCACCCTCTCCGGGAAGAATTTCTTCCTGATATTTAATCTAAACCTCCCTGTTTTCAATTTGTACCCGTTACCCCTTGTCCTGTCACTACAGGCCCTTGTAAAAAGTCCCCCCCAGTGGAGTATAGAAGGGGCTGGGTTGGGTGGTGGTCTCTGTTATTGTGGGGCATGCAAATGCGAGTTGGCCAAAACCAAATCGACACAGCCTCAGGCCTCTCTCCGTGTCCTGCGCCAAGCTCTTTCCAGAGAACCTCTATGAGCTTTGCGGGGAGCTCACGCTGGGACTGATGTCCCCCAGCATCTCCTGGGCTGCCTGCAGGGTCAGGGGAGAGAAACAAGGCAGACCACCCGGATTTTATAAACACCTCCGTGGTTGGTTTGCTTTGGGGTGAGACGAGGCATGTTCTGGGCTTGGGAGGGAGGATCTGCACCTGGGT
>NW_010238487.1:2886-7400 GCF_000690775.1 Eurypyga helias | reverse complement strand
TCCAGACCCTTCACCAGTTTTGTGAAGGAATTCCTCCCTGGGGACAAAGCCCACGACACCCCAAGTTGTCCCCACCGAGACCAGCGGCCCGGGCTCGCCTCCCAGCCCCACAGCCCGCAGGAAGGGGACGGCGTACCGCCAGCAGAGAAAGAAGGGTAACGCACCTCAACAGCTATCGTCTGATTCCACCTCTATTTCAGAGTTCCGTTTGATTATTTAATTTTGTAAATAAAAAAAAAAAGACACCTTGTTTCATACGCATGTTTTTCCTCTTGGATTTTTTCAACAGCAGCCCAAAGCGCCCTGCCCAGATGGGTGATGCTGCGGCACATGTCACAGCACCGTGTCTGATGCCTCTTCCAAATGCTTCGAATTACGGAGGTTACAGTTTGTGCCGACATGGGCGGTTGATGTTAGAAATTCTCCGAGGCTGCCAGTTATTCCAGCGGGGCTTTAAAGTGCTAGGAAAGCACTTCCAAATGTTGCTGTTAAAAGTTATAAAAAGATACTGGAAAAATCCGCACCCCTCTGCCAACCCCAGCCAGGCTTTTGTGGTGCCTTACAGCCTCCAGCCTTGCTCAGACTCAGCCCTTGCCCAAGCCCTCCCTCCACTACAAAAACACCCAATTGGTTTGAGGCTTCTCAGCCGTTGTCCAAGACTTACCACAAGGCTTTTCTGACTGCTGTGGATTCAAAATCATCAGTCTGCTCACAGAAGTGTCCAAATGTCAGGAAAAGAGCTGACAGTCAAGTATTGGAGAAGATAATAATGAGCACAGGAATAATGAGCTACCAGCAACGGTTTTGGAGGCCAGAATCCCACTGCAGTTCTCCTCTCCCTCAGTCCCTGGGCCGGACTGAGGGCTTGTGAGCCTGGAATCATCAGTCTGGACACGTCCTCTAAAGCAAAAGCTTCCCGTCTGTGGCCTGAGGAAGGCACAAGCCCCTCGAATGATGCAAAGGCATCTCCTAGGTATGGCTGGGCACGAAGCCCGCAGAACCCATCGAGCCAGGACAAAGGGTTAGGAAGAACAGTGCTTTCTGTGGCAGGATGCTGTCCATGTCTCCAGCCGAAACCACGTGCTGTGGACTCAATGCCCATGCAGGGAAAAGGCACAAAGGACCAGCAATGCCTCATTTTTCCTGGGTTTGATCTCTGCCCTGAGGATTTAGCCCACATGGATTCACAGCCCCACAATGGCACTGAGTCGGTGAGCTGTGCCAGCCTTGCTCCGAGGACACCCGACAGGGACTGCTGGGAGATCAGCACATGATCCTCAACTTCTGCTGACACAACAGGAACCTTTTAACGTGAAGAGCTGCGAGCTGAGCTGGTGGAAGCTGATGTCTAACCAGCCATGGCTGCCCGGGAGCGAGGCAAACAGCAGGCAGAGGAATGGAAATGGCTCGAGCCTGCCTCGGGCAGGGGGCAGGTTAGCGTGTGCTGTACGAAACAGTGCAGAGGCTGGGACAGCTTCACACTGCTGTAAGATGGCAAAAAGAGCACCTCTGTCTGGGGACTCCATGCAGGACAGCTGTGCAGTCCTTCAGGTGGCTCTGGGGACTGACAATCTCCCCCAGCACAGATCTGCCTGCTTTCCCCACTCCACCGAGCACCAACAAATTTGTTGCAGGCATGGCTGTAACTGGAAGCAGCAGTTGCGCCGGAAAACGCAGCTCTTTGGTATGAGGCTCCTTTAAGGGAGTTGCAGGAAGGAATTTAAAAAAAAAATAAAAAAGAGAGAAGTGGGGTGGGTACCAAAGCTGCTAACCACAGCGCCAGGGAGCCTCGGAGGGCACCAGGACAGGCCAGCGTCACATGCCTAACGCATCCTGTCTCCAGACTTCCTCGCCTGCAATGTACGTGGCTTGCACGTACAGACCGTCATCCAGCATCAGGAAATCTGCATGGGATAAGAGAGAAAGGAAGCAGCTGTCAGAGAAACGGAGCAGCTGAAGCTGCCTGGAAAGAGCTGGGCTTAGTGGGGAGGGGCTTTTCCCCACGCCAGGAACAAGCGTGGAGCCACCCGTGCTATGGCAGCTCTGCTCCATGCTTGGCCGAGATGTGGGGGTCTCTCCAAAGTGCTCACGAACAACCACCAGCGTCCAACAGAAAAACCACTGGAGCAAAAAGCCCAGAGCGAGTCTCCCTGCAGCTCCCACTGAAGCAGGGGATGAAGATGCGTTTGCAGCAGCCCCTGCTTTGCTCCAGCACCCAGGAGCCCTCACACCGTTGTCCCCATACCGCTACCTGCTGTCCCCATATCAGTACCTGCATCAGAGTCGTAATTTAGTGTCCCCTTTTTGTGTTCAATCCCCAGGAGCTGGGCGGGATGCAGAGATGCTGCCTCCAACGCGGTCTCTGCTGAGCAGCCTTGGACAGAGAAGGAGGGAGACGTTAGGGCAGCCCACAGCCCCGCTGCCAGAGCAGCCCAAATCCCCCTGGCTAAAGGGCCTGAGCTGGAACACCCTCAGCAGGGGAAACATCCCTAGGGGAGACAGTAGGAAGAGGAGAACTGAACACCGAGGGTATGGGAAGGGCAAAGCCATCACCTTTCTGAGGAAGGAGCAGGAGGGTTCACCCGTCATTAGTGCTACGGGCTAAAATGAAACCGCCCTTCAAAAAGGTGCTGTTGGAGGCCAGTGCTGCTGATCCCAGCCCTTCTCATCAGGCCTCAGGCAAGAGGGAACGTCCCTCAGGCAAGAGGGACAGAGCTGGCAAGAGTCAGACCTCTTCCCCACCAACATAGGGAGCAGCGGCTTGCGGACAAGGCTGACCCACCTGTGGCTTCTCGGAAGTGTCGCACACACGTGTCCATGGTCGCCACACTGCCGCTGAGGGTCTTTGTGCCTGGGAGAGCAACAGGGTGGCACTCAGCAGGTCCCACAGCTCACAGCAAGATGCAGGGTGGTGGGAAAACAAATGTGACCAGAAGGGGCAGAAATCCTGGGTTACACAAGGAGCAAGCTGAAGGGCTCACAGCCACTGCTGCAGAGGGAGAGAGCCTGTGCTGGGAGCACAGGGAGAGGGACTGGGATGTCACCCCACAGCTCCGCCGTAAGACCAGCTGGACTGGGGAACCAGCTCACAACGCAGGATAGAGGAAGGGAACTCGGATCCTTCCCTGAAATAACCTTCCCAGTCTCCAACTGCTTGCAGCTTAGGGAACTTAGCAAGAAGTGGTAGTGTTATAGTAGAAACAAGGGACATTATCTGTAGGATTTCTCTGCCCTTTCTGACCCCGCTGGAACCCCTCACATGGATGACACTGGGCAAGGAAGCACTCAAAAGGTGTTGCTACAGCAATTGCCAGCTACAGATTGACAGATTCCGCCTCACTCCATGAAGATGGGGCACGTCTCCTCTTTACAAGGTGGGCCAAGTCCCTGCAGAGCCATCAGGCACCAAAACCTACGAGGATGGCACAAGCACTGCCTCACAGGCAGGCACTACAGGCTGTGCTGAACTCCCCAGGAATGGGCACGTGCAGCAGCGCCGTCCCCAGGCCTTCGGCAAGATGCACGTACCTGCAATGTAGGTGTTCAGCCCATCGATCTCCACCACCTGCTGACCCAGCGTGTGCCGGCCGGGTGCCAGCCCCATGCCAGCAATTGCATCCGTCACCAGCACCAGGCCTGAGGAAGGCAAGGGAAGAGGCTGCGTTAGCTCTGCAGCTGACCTTCCGCAGCACCAAGCACTGTGCCACGCTGGCCCTCCCCGAGGGGCCAAGGTCTCTCTAGCCACATCCGACCAGAGCAAGAGGGGGGGTGGTCCCGCACACATGGCTGTGACCTCTTTCAGGCAGCAAGGGCACCACGCCACAGCACTTGCGTGAGTGTTTTGTGGGAGACGGCACAGCGCCAGGGATGGCTGGCGGCACTGCGCGGGCCTGGCACAGCTCACCTTTGGGGTGGGCTCGGTGGGCGATGCGCAGGGCGGCAGGGTTGGTGTGGATGCCGTCAGAGATCATGCCGTAGAAGACCCTCCGTTTTAGGAATCTTGTCACTTGTCAGCAGCCCCACGATCCCGGGGTCGCGATGGTGGAACTGCCGAGGGGAGAGAGGACAAGCTGTGGAGCAGCACCAGGACTCGTGGGCCGAGACCCTTCCCGTCACGGGACGCAGCAATCGAACAGTGCCTGGCAGCTGGGCGTTCTGCCCTTTACCAGACAAATCTGGGCATTTCCTTGAATTTCAAGAGTCTGCTACAGCCCTGACTCTCTTTTAGATCAGGCAGCAGAAATGTGAAGCCAGAAGTTCAGTGCTGAAACCTCACTGCAAGGCCTGGTACGAAACAAGCTGGGCAGCATATGCATCCGTGGGGAGCAGGAGAGAAAGCACCAAAAGCAATACCAGTGCAGGGCAAGGACCCTCAGCTACTCACCGGCAACATGGCATTGAAGAGGTGAGTGATGAAGGTAGCACCGTGCTGCACTGCCTCCTCGGCCTGGGAGAGATTAGCCACTGAGTGACCTGGGAACAAAGACCGACCCATGATTTTTCTGCCCATCCTT
>NW_010238487.1:0-2865 GCF_000690775.1 Eurypyga helias | reverse complement strand
AGCCCCTAGGACTGCGATGCCCCACGCTGGGCTGAGGTCTGAGCTGCCAGCCCTGGCACAGAGGGGTCGGACCATAGCCGCAGGGGACTCTGGCAGTGGTGGTTTCACCGGAACACGTTCACTGTTCACATCACAGCCGCCACAAATGCTGCCTTGCTGACAGACAGGTTCCTTCAGGCTGGGTTGGAGGTCCAAGGACATGCCTTCCTGCTCTCCCCAGATATTTAAAGGCTTTATAGAGAGGTGTCAAGGGAGTAGGGACAGTGGGGACTTTGCCAAGAAAGAATTATGGGGATAAAACTACCCAGGAAGAACGTTCTGTTTTCCCTGACGCCGGCAGCAGCTCTCATGCCCTGTGGGCAAACCTTGCCTTTCTGTAGCTCTTGGCTTCATGTGGCTGTGAGATAAGAGACGCTCTGCTGTGTGAATGCCCTCCTCACTTAAGGTTTAATTTCTCCCTGAATAACTCACCCCTCTTTTAAAAAAAAAAAATTAAAAAAGGGATTTCTTCAATGATTTGAAAGAGGTGGTGGAACAGAGGACAAGGAAAATGCAGCCAGCTTTAGGTCAGTGGGCAGGAGGACATTGGAGGGAGAGGACTCCCACTGGTGCTTCCGTATGAACAACAGTTATCAAAACGCAACAGGAACCTTTGGAAAATGATTTCACCTGTCAAATAAGGCCTAAAGCAGTTGAACTTCAGAGTTTGAACCTTTCCACGTCGTTAACCCTCAATTACATCTTTAGACAAGTACGACTGCTATTATTTCCTGTGTTTGAACAGCACCTAATGCTACCTTGTGTACCTCGGTCAGTACGAAGTTTGGCCCCTACCGTATGAAGGGCAACAAATTCCAAGGACCAAGCGTCCCACAACCCCATGTGTGACGGGTCTGTCACCTCCAGCCCTTACCCAGTGAGACACAGATGCCGCGCTCGGTGAGTTCCCGGATCACCTCACTGCTCCTCGACATCTCTGGGGCCAGGGTGACTATCCGGACGCAGTCCAGGGACCCGTAGGTGGCAAGCAGGTCCTGGAAGGCACCTGCCTCAAAGGTGCGGAGGCAGTGCTCCGGGTGTGCCCCCTTCTTCTCCTTGCTGATGAAGGGTCCTTCCAGATGGGCCCCTGCCCAAACAGGAACACAAAGTCATTACCCTTCCCCTCCCGGACAAGGACCAAGAAACTTGCTGTGTCTACCCTGCTCCAGTCAAGCTCTTGCCATTCTCCTGCAGCAAAACACGTGGCTCAGGTAACTCTGAGCTCAGCACAGAGAAAGATGTAGTGCTGGCAACTGGTCCGGCCAAGCCTCCCCCCTGCCATTACCCTGTGGGGCCCAAGAGGGCTGGAGCAGTGTGCGTACAGTGACAGAAACCAGGGCAAAGGGCAGGCACAGAATGAAGGAGAAGGCGGGTCTGTGCCCACCTGTGCATCCCTCCCAACAAGAGAGCTCCAGCCCCTCTCTGTAGCATCCCTACAGCAGCTTCCTTCCCCTTAACAACGAACAAAAAAATTGTGCCAGAGAGGATAGTGAGGAAGAAAACCACTTACCCAGGATACCTGCTCCGTGGGCTCCACCATTTCTTATACTGATTTGAGGGAGGACCTAGAGAGAGGGGGCTGTCAGACATGGCACCCCAGCCTGCCAAAACAAACCCAAACGTCGGCTTCACCGAGCTTTGCAGCTGGACCACTTGAGGCCATCAGCCAAACACAAGGAAAGAGCCCGCCACGATCCCGCTGTGCAAAGCTGGCCTGGGGGACATCACTCTCAGCGGTCTAAAGGTCACGGGCAAGAAACCCAGGGGCTCCTCAGGCCCACGGCTTTTCTGCCAAGGCAGCTATTCCAGTCTCTGCAGGCCCAACCTTGGCTCTCACATCTTGGGACCAACCCAGCCCCTTTATCACCCTGCAGAGAGCGGGGAGAAAGTCACTTACCTGGTGGTACACAGATGGAGGAGAGGTCACCAGGGTGGGACAGAAGGAGGTCACTCCGTGGGAGAGGATTTTCTGACTGACCAGGTCAATCCCTGATTTGAAGTCATCTGTAGCCAAGGAGAAGTCTACTCCAAAGCCTCCTGTGCCATGAACAGAGATGAAGCTGCAGCTTTCCCAGTGGCTATTTTCCCACCCAAAAAGGCCGAAGAAACATTCTGCGTGACTGGAGCGAGCCACAGTGTTTGTACAGCACTGGCCAGGAACAAAGGGCTCCACCAGCACTTCTGTCCTACATCTGCGTTTTTTGCTGAAGTGCTTTTCCGCACAGCATCCCAGCATTTTGCAAGCACCAACTCTTTGTTTTGATGCAGGGCAAAATTTGAGGATTCCCCATTAAAGGGAGGATCAGACTTCCAACATAAGCTACCACAGAACAAGCCCCTCTTGACCCCCGGGAAAGAGCCACTGCAGGTAACATCTGTGGCTTGGAAAGTCCTGCTCTGTCCTCACCCTGGAAAGGGTAGGGTGGGCACCCTGCCAGCACAGGGGCAGGATAAAATGTTGATAAAAATGAGGTGAAGAGGGAAGCCCCCAGCCAGCCAAAGGGGATCCATTACATGCCAGCAGCAACCATGGGCAAAACTGCTCTTTATCGTTAGTTTGGTGACTCACATCTCCCTCCAGCAGCTCAAACGCACTCGGTCACGGGCAGGATGCAGGCAGCAGGGTTGTAGGTCTGGGACGGACAAACCCGGGACCCCCCACCCCTCTGCGAGCAGCCACGGCCTCACCATACCGTTGATCTGGACATCGATGAAGCCCGGGGCGATGATGCTGTCCTTACAGTCCAGCTGGATGTCAGCAGAGCCCTTCTCGTCGAAAAAGAGTTTCTCCGGGTTGAGGATCTTCCCCTCTCGCACCCACAGGTC
>NW_010238486.1:0-1262 GCF_000690775.1 Eurypyga helias | reverse complement strand
CAGGGGGGTTATCCCTGGCACAGGTACCCCCTTGAGATCCCCCCTTTTGGCATTTACAGCCTTGAGGGGAGGGTGTCCAGGGGCTGAGCCGCTTTGTGCTGTCACCCCACATCACCCTCACACCCTGAAGGGTGACAGGGGACATGCAGGACCCCCCCCCTTTCTCCCTCAGGGTTTTCCTCGCTCTGGATCCAGCCCCTCCACCCCAAACTCAAGGCAGCCGGACCTACGGGGTGGAGAGGGGACCATGGTCCTCCTCCACTGCCATCCGGGCCCCCCACCCCACAAAAACCAGCTGTGCTCGGGGCACAGTCCCCCAGCCAGGGGACTCTACCAGCTCCCCCTCCCCAGGGGGGTGCCCCTAACCAGCAGGACTCCCCCCAAAAAAGCCCCTTACCCAGGGCATCCTGCGCCCAGGCTGCGGCCACGAGGAAGAGCATGAACCACCTTCTCCCGAGAGCCTTCATCGTGACAGAGGAGGGGGAAGAAGAGGAGGAGGGACCCACTGGGGGCTTTTACACCTGGGCCAGGGTGGTGGGTGGCAGCTCACCCAATGGGAGGCCGGGTGGTCCCTGCAGCCCCACACTCAGCCCCTCACACCCACCTGGGGCCCATCTCCTCCTCCCAGGGCGCAAATCAAGAACCCTGGTCCCTCTCTTGGCTCCAGTCCTGCTCCTTCCCCTGGTCCTTCTCCCTGGCCCTGGGGGGTGATGGAGGTGGTGGGGGGTCAATCCTTGGCCTTACTAAGGTTAAAAGGCCCCAACATCCGCCTCCTTCCCGTCCTCTGCCTTATCGTAGCAGGATAACGAGTCAGGACTTTCCCTTCGTCTGTTGACCGTGTCCTCCAAACGCTTTTCGGTAGCACCCAGGGTGACCTTCTCCACCACTTTTTCCGTGTACTGAGGTTAGCCTAACAGGGCTGGAGTTTCCTGGAAAGCCCAAGCCCTTCTCGTATATTGGGATACGGCTGGCGAGCTTCCAGCTGGCCACCCCGGGCACCCAGGACCTTGGGTAGATGATCGAGAGCGGGAGCGTCCTGCTGTCAGACCAGTTCCCTGGGATGAATTCCATCCACAGGGTCATGGATATTCAACCGGTCCAACTGGTCCTTCGCCATCTCAGCGTCCTCGAATGGAAAATCACTGCCCCGACAGCCGTGACCCCCCCCAATTCCGCTTTACACCCTTGGGCACAGAGATAAGCCGGCAGTGCTTGGCAGCGCCGGGACGGCTGTGGGAGGGTAAGTGACCAGAGCAGGGCAC
>NW_010238485.1:0-2669 GCF_000690775.1 Eurypyga helias | reverse complement strand
CAGCTTTTCATCTACCAGTAGCCCCCCAACTTGTTTTCTGTAAGCCAGGATTTCCAAAGCTGCTGCTGAAGTACACGTGCACAGGAAAAGGAGGTCACTTCGTCCCCAGACCTGGGAGGTAAGGACCACACAGACCAGGGCAGTGCAGCTGGTTCAGGACAATTCTCCTACTCCTTATCTGCTTCTTATCAGCAACTTCAGGCCAGGTGAAACCCTCGGAAGACTTTGACTCTGGAAATAACCGTCCACCCGCTAACACTCTGGCAGCAATACAGGTAGAAGGACCTTTGACCATCTGCGTTTGGGGTTTGAGCTCCTGCCTATCAGCATGGCCATGGCAGGCAGCCGGCTCGCTTCCCAGCATCTCCTCTCAACGGGCTCCTGCAGCAGCAACATTTTCTCTCCCCTAATCCAGCCCATTTCCAACAAGAAGTAATTAGCAATGTGTCTTCTAAAGTAGTGAGAGCATCTCGGTGAGTGAAAGGAGCAGTTTATCTTTATTGCCAGTGGCCAGATTTCGCATCCAGCAAACCACAGGAAGAGTTACGATGGAGAAGGAAAGCAATAGAGAAGAATCATGACTCCCCCATCCAGGTATTACCATGTCTCCGTGGGCACAGATGAAGCATCACATCTACCTTTTTTGGATTTGCTGCTCCATAGCAGCAAACATAGCCAGTATTCTTCCAGATTCCAAAACATCAAGCACAGAAATATGAAGTATTATACCCTGGATATGATCCTTTGCCAATTATAATGTAAATACCTTTGAAAAACCCATCAAGTGACTGCTGCTGGAGCTAGCCTTGGGCTTTTCAGATACTGATGGCTGAGCATTTTATATATTTCATCATCCCTGCAGCCTCAGGTCTGGTTTCTGGTACCTGGCGATGCAGAAAAGCCCAAGTGACATGTCAGGATCCCAGCAGCTGCCACGCCGCAGTGCCATCCATGCGCCTGGCATGCCACAGCGCATTGAAACAGAGACATTAAAATAAACACAGACATAAACCGGGGAAAAACCAGAAAAGGAGAGAGAGCCAAGAGACAACCAAGTGCAAAAGATCCAGCCCAAAGCAGCTGCCTTGACACAGTGATCCAGCAAGGAAGGGAGAGGAATAACAACAAAGCCTGAAATCGCCCATTCTCACCCAGACAATAATTTATTACGTAGACTGCTTCACTGCAGTAAGGAATTTTTTGCATTTGGGTGGTGGATTTGGGTTTTATTTTTTAAACAAAACCAAAGACTCATCACCTTTAGAAACGAAGTCTTTTAGTGTGTCATATCTGTGCACGAGGTTGGAGCGGTTTCCCACCAGATGGGCTTCCTTGCCCGGGGGAGGAGATATTACCTGTGGCTTGTGATGGATGTTGCCAAGAAAAAGAAAGGAAAAACCAGCTGATAAAACTTCAGTCTCAGCTTCAGGAGGTGAATGGAGGTGTGTTTACGGCCCATCTGATGTGGGATGCTCTACTACATTGGAACGCTGGGACAAAGAGTCTGCTGGAGCATGGCTCTGGCTGCAGCACAACAGGAAGGCATGCTCACCATCCCCCGATTTTTATACAAATTCAAGACATGGAAATATATCAGCATTTCTAGAAAGAAAACATGAAACAGGTCATAAAAAACCTGCAATCACCAACTCCTGAATCAAGAACAGCCTGAGTTTTACAACCTATTTATACACCAGCTGATACTACAATCGGTGACTTAAGTCAGATACAATCCATTTCCACATTCCCCTGCTTCTACTAAAAGCTAATGGAACAAGAGCCCACATTACAACTTATCCTTGTTATTTTTCACCTTTCCAAAGGAAACGTTGCCAAATAAAAATATCTGAAGAAATAGCAAAATTTAAAAAAAAAAAAAGGGCAGCAGATTTCACGCATGCTCCATGATCTCCTTTTTGGAGCGGCACTGTTTCTCCTCCAAGAGCACACGGCATTGCACCGGCAGGCTGGGTCGGACACGACGGCCGCAGGAATCACGCGAGAAGACATGAAGCACAGATGTTCTGCCAGAAGAGCTGGCGCACACACACACCGTGCACGCACACGTGCCCCCTCCAATGCACGCAGCAGGTAGCAATCCTCAGGCAATCGAGGCGTGTGTTTTGCCCAGCTCCTCCGCAATCCCAAGGGATGAGCCCTGATCCCATGGAAGCAGCAGCCAGGGTGCAAAACACACCGCGCTGGCAGCAGCCCGCAGGCAGAGAGCACAGCCCACATCCTAAATAAAAGCATTACAATAATCAGCTGATCCATACACTTTGCTACCGCATGTTTCGGCTGTGTGCTCGTGCACCGGTGCCAGCCGCCACACACCATCTTTTACAAATAACCAAAGGGAAACCATGACCAGAAAGTAAATCTTTTCTTTCCAGGCACCCAGGCAATGTAAAGGGCACTTTGGGCTGTGAAAAGCCCTGTAATCCTAAAAGACACATCCAACTCTATATTGAGATGTCAACCCGCTGAAGTAATCCATCCCATGGGTCGCTGCCAGCGGGGAGGGATGGGGTGGGAGCAGCATCTCCCGGTCAGCAGCAGGGCAGGCACGAAGGGTGCTTAATCCCTATTAAACCATGCCTGCAGTTTGCTGGCAAAGAGCATTTTTGCATCCATACGCCAGCTTTCAGCAGCATTCAGAGGACATAACT
>NW_010238484.1:0-3336 GCF_000690775.1 Eurypyga helias | reverse complement strand
TCCTGGCTGAATCCAGCACAATAGCTTTTATACTACACAGTTCACTTTCCCTTCACGCTTGGAAGAAAAGCCTGACAAAGGTTGTCTCTGACAACAATACCTAAAATTATTTAGGCACTAAGCACAACTGGTTTTACCTTTTGCCTCAGAACAGACACCCAAAAATCCATCATCAGTCAGCACCTTAAAGAGTGGTCTGACTCCATAGGTATCTCTTGCCAGAAACACTTTTCTGTTTGCAGTGTCCAGAAGGATGAAAGCAAATACACCATCTAGCATGGATGCTGTTTGTTCTATTCCTCCTCTGTTGTAAAGATGAAGGATAACCTCACCATCCACTAACGTTTGATATTCAAATCCAAACTGCTTCTGCAACTAAGAAAAAATATAGAGAAAAACATGAATAAGCATTTGAAAACATTTACTGTGAAAAACCACCACCATTCATGTAATTTGTTTAATAAAACCAAGGGGTTTTTGTTAAAAAAAAAACCCACAGTTCAAGTTATAGAAACATTTCCACTGAAGAAGAAATTTACACTTTTGTGTTCAAAACATTATCCAGGGTTATCGCTCAGACAATGCAGATTGACTCTTCAGTCTTAAGCAAGTCACATTACGGCAAGTTTTCAGGGATACATTCCTATTTGAGGATGTCAAACTGCAAAGCCATGACCCTGGTCTTCAGAAGCACTAGCTTTCCCCTCTCTCACAGACAAACAGCAGAAGCAGGCAGCCACTGCTTCTGAAAATCCAACTCAAATCCAGAAACAAAGATACTGGTTTTTTGTAGTCTTAAGTCACCCGATGCCACTTCTTACCAGTTAAATAAAAACATCTATGTAAGCCCCCCCACCCCATCACCCCAAAACACATAGACAATGGTAACATCCCTGCAGAGTGAAGTACTTCAGAAATAAAGTTTGGTTTACTTATGCAGTCATTGCAATTCCTCATTTTTTATGCACTGAGAATTTGTCTCGCTCTAATCTTCCTCCATTCCTCAAACTAACCTTTTCACTCTGCCTGTGCAGATGGAGTGGGGGAGGAAGAAATTAGCTGTCAGACATAAGTCAGTCCAAATGTTCTTCATGTTCTTGTGGTGCTACTCTAAAAGTCCTCCCAGTAACTACCAGACAGGGGGAAAGATAAGGTTTCAGTAAAACAATAAAAAGCCAAGAAACCCCACAAAATCAATGCTTCAGCATTTTATCTTGAGTTCTTCGGCTTTAGTTGTTATTTACGGGGCCAAGTCTTGAATCAAATTGAGTCAATATTAAAATAACTAAGTCATCACCCTAAACAAAACGCCTGTTTCACAACTGATCCTTCCCTAGGTAGGTTTCAGCCACAAGCCTGAAAGAAAAAAGTCTCATTATAAAGAAAGAGGATACATATTGTAGTGAGAACAACTGAACAAATTCCTACTGATGGCAATGCAAGCCTTGCATAATTAAATTCCCCTTAGGACTGTGTGTGTAACATAACTGAGAGCAATTCTTAATGCTTTCAACAATAGAAAAACCACAATGCAAGACATGACAAGTATTACAGACTGTTGGTACAATATATTTCACATGGACTGCAGGGCAAAACATAACTCATGTTTCAAACGATCAGATACTCAAAAGACCAAGAAAAAACATCTAAATCTCCTGCCTATTCAGTCAAATTCTCAATGACATTACTGATGATAATGACGTCAGCCCAGTTCTGACTTCAAAAACATGTTGGAAGTACTAAGACATCTCAGATTATTCATACATTTGTGATAATACCATGCTCAGTTTGATTCAGTTTAAGCAAGATTCAGAAACAGTCAGAATTGTAAGCTGTCCTATGTGCCAAATCTGGATAACCTGAATCACTTCCCTTTACAAGTAACACAGGTGGCATGGACATCTCAGCACAGGGGCTGACGTATACAGAGAATATATTATAAGGGACATATCCCATTTAGATTAACATGTAGAAATAAAAATGCAGTACCCAACAGCTTGGAGAAGGACCCAAAATAACTTAAGAGCAAGACAATCTAAAAGCACTTGCATTATAAAGAGAAAAGGGGAGAAAGGCTTGGAATTGCCCTACCCAAGGGAGAACAAACAATGCATCTTTATTTTAAACTAATCAAACCTGAAGATACAAATACTTATTGCCCTTCTTGTTAACTAAAAAGTGACTTTTCAGTATTAAAGACTAAGTATGTTACTATCTGAACTACTACAGATCCACAGCTCTTCTAGATTATTTACTTCCCTTTAAAGACTAGTAATTTGATAACTTTTTACAATTTCTCTGATATTCTAGTCCACCACGTTTTAAACGTTTCCCAAATATCCACTGGTTTTGAAACTAAAAAAAAAAAAAAAAGAGAGAAAGAAAATGCCATGTGATCCATGCAACACTTACTTGTTTGAAATTGTAGATTTCTCCATTGTAACACAGCCACAGATACGGGAATTTCTTCACCCGGATAGGCTGCATGCCATATAACTGATCAACAACCGCAAGGCGGTGGAAACCAAAACAGCAGTTGGTGAAGCCATTGACGTTCTCAAAACGAAATGCATCAGGACCTCTGTGTGCAATCTTCATGGCACTTAGACACTGGACAGAAAGGCACTCATCGCTCCCAAACAGGGCCCAGATACCGCACATGGTGAGGCTGTTGATCTACCCGAAAGTGGAGAACCTGTTCAACAGACATGAACATTATAAGCAAGAGCTGACACAGTGAAAACACAGATAACGAATGCAGACTATTAATCACTTAACTGGCAAAAGGATTTATTAAGAGTGCAGCAGACTGCACTAACACAAGGTGAAACTTGGTTTACTCAGAATGAGAAGCAAACTTTGTCCAGCAAGAAGTTAAGCTTAAGTTTACCTTGAGGTACACCAAGGTGGTCTATGGTATTTTTTTACAGATCGCAAATAGAAGAAATTGTTACTGTGCATCAGGTATGATCTGTAGAAGTAACACCTTCTCAGCAGAAACGTTAATCATTTGCAGCCTTTCAGTGTAAAAAAAGGGCTTACAAAAAAGATGGAGAGAGGCTTTTGACCAAGGCCTTCAGTGACAGAACAGGGGACATTGATTTCAAACTGCAAAAGGGCAGGTTCAGACCCCCCAGCACCACGGGTGGCCCAGATTAGGAAGGCATGGCAGGAGCAATGTTGGTGCAGTGCCCTGCTCCCCTTGGCATGCCTATTCCAGCCCCATGTCCCTGGAGATCTAGGCTTTGAGGCTCTCTCAACCCCAACTAATAGCAGAGGTGGGCTGAGACTGGGGACCTACAGGTCAAGCGATGGCACTGGGGAACCTCAGCCCCA
>NW_010238483.1:0-1063 GCF_000690775.1 Eurypyga helias | reverse complement strand
CGGTTGCCATTCCCAGAGCCCTCACAGCAGGCTCGGTCTCTCCCCAGGCTGCGGATGAAGCCGCCCTGACGGCGCTGGCCGAGACCCTGAAGCAGCACAGCATCGACCACGAAGTGTGGATGGAGCAGCCTGAGAACATGGCCACCTGCCTGGCGCTCCGGCCCTACCCCAAGGATCAAGTGCACCGGCACCTGAAGAAATTTAAACTGCTCAAGTGACCGGCAGCGGGGCAGCCATGCTGGCGGGGGGCGCCGGGAGGAAAGCCGCTGTGCCGCGGGAGCGCCGTGCTAAGGCTCAGCCGCAGGTATTCTCCTTGCGTTGGTGCCAAACGGCTCCTTGGTGGGGAGGATTAAATGTTACTCGGCGCACAACGTGGTGTCGTACCCTGCTGTCTGTGTGCAGTGAGCCTGCAGGTCACCCCTCTGCCAGCACAGACCAACTCGGAAGGGTCCGTGCTGCGTCCTAGGGGTGACTTTTCCCTTTGGGCTTCCCCGCCCGTCTCCCCGTCCATCCTGACGGCTGCTTTCCCCCTGCCCGAGCTCCTCGAGCAGGGCCTGGCCGCGGGCATGCCCGTCCGGTGGCTCTGGGTGGTTCCGCTGCCGGGGCAGCCGTGCTCCCGGTGCCTCTCCCACCTCCACGTGCCACACCGCGTCACTTTTTCCTCCTGCGCCAGCGAGGCCGGTTTGTCCATGACTTCATCCGTGACGTTTTCAGACGGCAGCATCGGCCGGCGAGCTGGGCCCTGCCGCACGCCTCCTCTATGGTGGAGACGCTTGAGATGAGCCCTTTAGTTCCAAAAACACCCACGTTGTCAGCTGGAGGCGTGTGTGCCCCACCTCTCCCGCTCCAGGTTGTGCTGTTCATACCGCTGTCACCCCCTAGCCCCCCCCCAGTTTCTAGCCCCCCCCCAGTTTCCCCTTTTTCAGAGCTGACGGGGAGAGCGGAGCCCTCCGTGGCCTTGAATCCCAACTGGAGGCAGAGCTGTGAGCCGTTGCTCTCTGCTCTCCGCCGGAGCCAACCCAAGCGGCGTTGCCACCGCGGTGTTAGCGCCCCCAGCAAACCC
>NW_010238482.1:0-22666 GCF_000690775.1 Eurypyga helias | reverse complement strand
TGGCTGGAGTTAAACCACGACACCATCATACCTAGTTACTGGATAATAGGAAGAATCTTAATACAGCATTCTCCTCACATCAGGAGTTGCTTGATGACTTCTATTGATGTATTATGTTTTGCACAGATCCTTTTGTGTGCACTAACAGGGAATGTACTTGCGAACTTAACAGCGCGTTAACAGGGACTGTACTTGCGAACGTTGCGCTTTATTTTTACCAGGATGCCCGAGTTCTGCAGACACTAGAACATCACACATCAAGTACACCTACAGATCTGTTCCTCTGCTGGTCATGGCCAAAAAAGCAGAGGCTTGCTTACAGAATTTTTTGTTTTTGGTTAGGACTGTCGTTGATGTGTTTGATGGATGATCGAAGGTGTGAAAGCAGTGTAAATGGATTTCTCCTTGATGCTGATAGACAACCACAGGAAAATGGCTGTCATCTAGTCCAACCTGTCACTCAAAGTCTAAGATCAAAGTTAGATTAGGTTGTTAGGGTCACATAGAGTTGAATTTTGAATATCTTTGGGGATGGAAGTTCCATACGTTAACTTGTCATCATACAGCCACGGGCCACAGCAAGTCTTGGAACCTTCCAGAAGAGCAGCTACCATAAGGCCTCTACTCTGTAAGATCAGAACTTGCATTTAAACTGAAGATCTCTGAGCTTGGGGACAGGGAAAGCTGCAGTTTGTCTAGATCTCAATCGCTGAATACAGTTAACATAGATCCCATAGGTATAGTTAGCTTTATGGAACTGCTGAAAAATAGGCAGTGAAATGTGGAGTCTTCACTCCAGTATTCGTCTGCATTGTTCCTTTTAAAATCCTGGGAAAAGCAGGACACACTGTAGCGCAGGGTTAGAACAGTGCAGTTACTGCAGGATTACAGTGTTTCACTTGTTGCCTTCTTGGCTTCACATCAACTCTGCTGCACCTCTGAGACCACAAAAATGACTCCTTTCAAAATCCTGTCAGTGATTTTTGGCAGTGTTGAAAATGTGGCCTCTACCTGACTCTTCTTCCTTCAAATGCGAAATAAAGTGTGAGTGAGCATTTGATCTGTCTATCAACACTTGTGGTTAGATTAAAATTGGGATTAAAACAAGATACAGTTTGTTTAACTAAGAGGAAACATAGGTAAAGCCAAGAAGTAAAATAAAAGGAAAACACCTGTTGTAATCCCTGTTAGGAGGACCAGAGCTATTCGTGGGTGTCTCCAGCTCCGATAAGTATGTGCCTTAGCCACGACAAAGCATTCATACAGTTAGACTGAAGACTGGCAAATGTTGTGAGCCATTTTATGGGAGTGGAAGATGCACCTAGGGTTGATATTAAAATGCAGAATTAGTCATTTTGCGTGTCGGTCTGTCTGTGCCTTTGCTTTTTTATTTCCTGCTTTTCTGTCTGTCTTCCAGCATATGGCAAACTTCCCAGGAATTAGACTGTTCTCTCCCAAAATGCTTTTGTCTGCTTTCCAAGAAGACAAAACTTGCTTTGGTGTAGGTTAAGTTATTTTTATTTCTGAAGATAGTCTCTCCTTTACTTGTCTGATTGAGTCAGTTAGATACAAATTAGTTTTGGGTATGATTGTAAATATTCTTTCGACCACTTTTAATTTTGGGCTGCTTTTGTGTATCAATGTGGTGTGGAAATGTTTATTTTTAGAAGAGTAACTTAGGAAAACCCCAAAACATTGTTGTGGTTTAATCCCAGCTGGCAAATAAAGCACCACACAGCTGGTCACTCACTCCTGGTCACATCCTGGTGGGATGGGGGAGAGAATTGGAAGGGTAAAAGACTGGTGGTTGAGATAAAAACAGTTTAATAATTAAAAAGAAATAATAATTGTAAGGAAAAGAGGAAAAAATAACAGAATAATAATGCTGAAGAAAGACAAGTGATACAAGTGAAAAAAAATGGCTCAACACCAACCACCCAATGCCCAACCAGTCCTTGAGCACAGTGTCCCGTTCTCCACCGCCCCCAACTGCCTCCCCAGTTTTATTGCTGAGAGCATGACGACATTCTGGAATATCCCTTTGGTCAGCTGGGGTCAGGTGTCCAGGCTGTGTCTCCTCCCAACTTTTTGTGCACCTCCGATTGACTTGCTGGTGGGGTGGTGGAGAGGCAGAAAAGGCCTCGACTCTGTCTCAGCACTGCTCTGCAATAACAAAAACATCCCTGTGGTATGACCACTGTTTTCAGCACAGATCCAAAACACGGCCCTGTAAATTGTTCAGGTACTGATATACCAGTTGCAACTAGTCTTGTCAAACCTTGAAAAAATATTTACAAATATAATGGATGTAAAGAAGTAGAAATTGAGCTATAAAATCTGAGATTGTGAGAAATCTGCTCCGCAAGTTTTGTTGGTGAATATTTATATGTCTCACTGTAAGCTTTCTCACAATGTGGTCTGCACAATTCTGTGTGTGTAAGAGGTAAGTTGATAGAATGAAGTGATACGGGAACGAAGTCAAATACAAGATAAGAGCTAAAAGGAGAATGTGTGAATATGAGATGCTGTGGGATAGTTTTTTTTCAACAAACCCACGGTATATTTACATGACTTTGTCCTGTAAAGACAGCGTCCTAACATACAGGTATGCTGTACTCATGTTTTCTGGAAAATTCGCAGGGGAGATCTTTTCGTTGCTTGACTCTGGAGGAACCTCTGTTCTCTTTGGAAGGTGACCATAGTTACCTGCAAATATTTGTGGCAACATAGGACTTCATGAAAACGTACATTACTTGAAAAAATATTTTTGAAGGAATGCTTTTAGTTAACTGGCTTGATGTCCGAGATTTCATTTCCTGTGTGCAAGAACTTGCAACAAATGCCAGCTGATAATTTTTGTATTTGAGGAGAATTCTCATTTTTCACTGACGTGCCACTTTGATTTAGCCCAGTGAATACAATCCTTGTAAGAAAAGTATTATCTAAAATACACTTCAGCCTTCAGAATGTATAACACTGATGTTTCATTTGGTGATTTTCAGGCTGTCAAGAGGCATAACCTGACTAAAATGTGGTTCACGAAGATCATTGATGAAAGGGTAAGTATTTACCGTTCAAAGTCAATTCTGGTTTTAGTCATATTTGGGGTGTTTTTCCCTTATTTTTATGTGTTGGTTTGCAAAACAGAAGCTTAAGTAATTCATCTTTTCCAGACAGTAGTATTTCACTTTACGAATGCTACTGTTATATTTCCTTTTCATTCTTCCTTGAGGCCCCTACTCAGAATTTGTACTCTTTCTGGCCAAAATGGCTATACAATCCTGTGTTTATTTTTGCTTTAAAATAGATGTAGTTCGTGAATCCACATCTTATTCCTTGTTCTGATGGCGAGTGTGTCTGTGCTCATGTTGCTGGTCTGTAGTCCTCCTTTGCAGTGGTCACTCCTAGAAGGAATCCATTGGACGTTACACTTAGACACCTTTTTGTATGTAAGTGAGGGAAGTTCCGTCCGATGTGGTTAGGTGGTAAGGTCTCCATATGCAACTGTTAAGAATTCCGAAAAATTACATTTTAATAGGAATGGAAATGAAGATGTGCAAGAATCATAGACTCATAG
The DNA here is from genome assembly GCF_000690775.1 of Eurypyga helias. Classification (NCBI taxonomy): domain Eukaryota; kingdom Metazoa; phylum Chordata; class Aves; order Eurypygiformes; family Eurypygidae; genus Eurypyga; species Eurypyga helias. The sequence goes on along the minus strand of NW_010238482.1, from coordinate 19,089 downwards.
AGTGGTTTGGGTTGGAAGGGACCTTAAAGACCATCTAGTTCCAACCCCCCTGCCATGGGCAGGGACACCTTCCACTAGACCAGGTTGCTCAAAGCCTCACCCAGCCGGGCCTTGAACACTTCCAGGGATGGGGCATCCACAGCTTCTCTGGGCAGCCTGTTCCAGTGCCTCCCCACCCTCTCCGGGAAGAACTTCTTCCTGATATCTAATCTAACCCTCCCCGCTTTCAATTTATACCCATTCCCCCTTGTCCTGTCACTACAGGCCCTTGTAAAAAGTCCCCCCCAGCTTCCTTGTAGCCCCTTCAGGTACTGGAAGGTGCTATAAGGTCTCCCCGGAGCCTTCTCTTCTCCAGGCTGAACAAGTCCAACTCTCTCAGCCTGTCCCCATAGCAGAGGTGCTCCAGCCCTCGGAGCATCTTCATGGCCTCCTCTGGAGATGATCAGAGGGCTGGAGCACCTCTCCTATGATGAAAGGCAGCAAAGAGAAGGAGAAAGAGAAAGAAGAGAAACTCATACACGGTCTCTTTTTTGTGCCATTGCGATCTTACCCCAGGAGAAAGGACATCTTGTATTTTGCAATAAGTTGCACAAATCTACATCATTGGCATCGTATTCCTCCTCGCCTCTTTTCTTATCATGTCAGTTTTGCCCCTAAATAGCCTTCTCTTGGGATGACTCATGGATATAAAATCTCAAATATTAAATGACCTGTTTGAACCTTTCTGCCACACTTTGATGCTTCTTTTTGTGGCTGTGGAGTTTTTCCTAAGCAGAGCTGTAAATTGGAGCATTGAAATCACAGGCATTTTAAAATATCCACCCTTTTTCTGGGAAGAAGTAAGGGAGTTTCACTGGTACAGTGATGCTGCTGCCAGCTCTGACACAAGAGCAAGAGTAATCAGCTGAGGGCAGGAGTTTCTTAAGCTAGCTTTGCTGCTAGAGTTAATGACTCGTCAAGTTACACCTTGAGAATATTGATGGTTACTTGCCGAGTGTCATTGCTATGAACAACCTCAGAGTTTTTTATATTAACACCATTTTTTAATCTTAATACTCGCATGTTTTAACCGTCAAAGCCCCTAGGACAAGAAGAATGATGGAGGATGTTATATTTTCAGGTGTATTTGCATATGACTTTGAAACTCATGTGTTGGGTTGATTTTTGTACATGTTTTAAAAAACATACTTCTACTTATCTAACTTTCTCTGTGCTTCAGATGCAAATTAAGTACTACAATTGGCAGGTCTGTAGTGTAAGAATATGATATGATGTTTTGTTTTGGCTGTATCTCTTTGATGAAGAATTCAGAGTTATTTTTATTGCAAGAGGTTATATTTGCTCCAGTAACCAGACTTGGCTGTTGTTGCATGTAGTTATTTGGTTATGTTAGACTTGCTATAAGCTTTAATGACTACTTCTATCTGAGTTTATATTTGCTTCCTATCTCTTAATTTTGTCTTTTTTTTTTTTCCTCTAATAGTGGATTAGGCTGGCATGACTATAGTAAAAATATTTTACAAATAGCTGTTACATTTACATTTTACTGAAGTTCTGTGTTCATCTTACAGGAGAAAAATTTGGATGACAGAGCATACCGTAACATCCAGGAGCTTGAGACGTATTCTGAGAACACTCAGAGTGCTCTCTTGTACCTCATCTTGGAAATGCTGGGTAGGCTTTTTCCCATTTTTAGATTTTGTTGATGATTCATCAGTGCAGGTACAATATTTATTGATGTTTCGAAGAGCTCACTCTTTTCCATTGGAGTTCAATTTCAGTAGAATCATAGAATCACAGAACGGTTTGGGTTGGAAGGGACCTTAAAGGCCATCTATTTCCAACCCCCCTGCCATGGGCAGGGACACCTTCCACTAGACCAGGTTGCTCAAAGCCTCATCCAGCCTGGCCTTGAACACTTCCAGGGATGGGGCATCCACAGCTTCTCTGGGCAACCTGCTCCAGTGCTAGAAGTTGTCTTAGTTAATACTTCAGATACCTTTTCAATGCTCCACCATAAATCCAGAATCTTGCTCCACCTGTCCTAGAACTACTTACTTTCCTTAGAAGCTGCTTAGGGGAAAGCTCACTGATGTGTTATTTCCTACTGCTCTGTTCTATGTTGCTCTGTTTTCTCTTTACTTGCTCCTGTTACAGTGTGGTAAATTCAGCTCTTGATCGTATTTTCTAATTGTCACACTTGTCAGAAACACCAAGTGCTGTACTTATTGTGTAGCTATTGTTCCATATCGCAGTGAGATAGCCTGCTTATCTTGAAACAGGTGACTTCCCAACCTATAAGTTTCCTTTGCTGATGTTGTAAGTTTGGGATGGAATCCTCTCTTCTTCCTAAAAGTGGATTAACTATCAGTAATTGAATAGCTAGGAAGAAACGCAACAAAGACGATGTGATCCTTGTGGTTAAGAGCAAGTGTCTGTGTCATGTAATATAAGAGTCTCAGATTAGGAAAGAACTGTTCCTGTGCAGTGAAGAAAAGGGTAACTTTCTTATAGGTGTATGTTGCATTATGGAAGTAGTCCCTGTATGAGCTTAGGTGTAAAAAAAGGGTGAGAATTATTATTATTTAGTGGTACTTGGTGTTTATTGTAATAGCAATATTTTCCTCTGGCTTATCAGATTAGTCTGATGGAAAGCCAATGCTGAGGTTAAAAGCGTTTAAAAACAAAAAGAGAAGTAAAGAAAGAGAGATGATGAACACATTCTTCTTAGGAAGAAATGAAGATCCAATCTTGTAACATCCGATGCTCGCTGCAGGAAATCAGTGACATGTTGCAAGTCTTTCTGAACTTCTGATTGAAAAAATGTAGGAGTGTGAGAAATATCAGCGTCTTCCATATGGAGAAATGTCTTTGATCCCGAAGAAGTCCAGTCATGCTTGGGTCACTCCTGATACAAGTCAGATGATCCTGTTCTTTAAAGTCTGTTTTGGAGGCTCTGCATTTTCTAGGGTGCCCTATTGTCATGTTTAACTTCTATTAAATACAACAGTGTAACACAATATTTAAGCAAAAGTCTTCTTCACTGCATATGAAACAGTTAACTTCTGGGGTTTTTTCCATAAATGGAGAAATTAATTGGACACAGCCATTTTCTTGGTGTTTCCCATCACCAGTCTTTTCTAGACCAGGTGGCCCTGGTTTTGTTACAGGTCATGTTAGTGCTAAGTTTTGTGGGCTTTTTAGCTCCGTTATTCCTGACCTGGCTCCGGTTTGTATGTACCTCTCCCTGCAGTAGTGCTGCTTTGTCTTTACTGATTTTGGGTTTCTTCTTTTGTTCAAGCTCATTTTGACTGGTAATCTTGTCCAAAGTCTTGGTACTTCCTCGTGGCGCCTGTAGTTCAAAAATACTAATATTGTGCTCCCTGATTCATCGCCGAAGTAGTTAGGAATCTGATAACCACTCAATTTTGTTAAACTTATTCAGAACCTCACTTTTGGGATATATTCCCAGGTTGAACATGAGTCATTGCTAACTCTTACTCCGAGCTTTTTTATTTTTTTGATTCCTAGTTATAGGTAAAGCCTGAGCTGCCCAGTCAGTAAGTTATTTCCATTGATACCTCCAAGCCACACTCTGCTTTCTGCTGCCACGGCCAAAACAAGTCAGTGTAGTCTACTTATAGCCACTGGTTTGCAAAGGCTTCTGAGACCCAGGTGTTGTGGTAGGTTTGGGCAGCGAATCTGGTGTCAGGTTCCTTGGTCTGCAATTAGAATAGCATCTCAGATTCATAGGGAGGGACCTTAAAGATCATCAAGTTCCAACCCCCCTGCCATGCGTGGGGACACCTTCCACTAGACCAGGTTGCTCAAAGCCTCATCCAGCCTGGCCTTGAACACTTCCAGGGATGGGGCATCCACAGCTTCTCTGGGCAACCTCTTCCAATGCCTCACCACCCTCTCTGGGAAGAACTTCTTCCTGATGTCCAATCTAAATCTACCCTCTTTCAATTTAAACCCCTTGACCTATCAATTCCTTTATCCTCAATAAACCCCTTCACCTATCAATTCCTTTATTCCTTTATTTTTTTCTTTGTAGAATGCTGCTTCTGTTAGAGCTTTTGTGAATTTTAATTCCCATTTTCCTTCATAGATTTTCATTTGATCCTGTGTCAGTCCTGTGAAATCATTATGGCTTTATGGTCAGTCTAAGCCAACCTTGTACCGTCTTGCTGTGAAGAGCAGTGGTGCTGCTCTGCCCCACTCATCTCCCTCTTGTCTCAGTTCTCACAGCTGTGTGACTGTGCAGTAACTGGAGTTAGTCTCCCACTGCTTCAGTCGTCTGATCCGGTTTGCCATGCTGCTGCCTCGCTGCCCCTAACAGCACAAGGGAGGTGGCAGAAATACGGCTTCGGGGCAGGAAGCTTAGGACCACTCTCTTTGGCTTCAGTCCACTGCTGCAGCTCATCATGAAACCTTACTGTAAGCATTAATGCTTGTCAGGAGTCTCACACTTGAATGATTTTGCTGGCAGGAAAACCAAATCTTGGAATACTGTTATGCTGGGAGAGGATGTGCCAATGAAAATGAGCTTGTGTACCGATGTATCTGAATAGATGCCGCTCTAGGTACACCTTTTGCAGAAACTGCAACAAGCTAAGAGGCATCTTGCTTCTCAGTGTGAAAATCAGTGAGTTTGCCTGCTGCTTTGCACCTCTGAGATGAGATCTCAAGGCAGTTTATCAACACAGACAGTTCTGTCATGGACCTGCCCACTTAGCTTTCCTTAAATATGACTGCGATACACATCAGGGCAGACTATACCCCTCAAAAGGTCTGACGGTATGTTTCTAAACATATTATTTCTACAATTTTAGGTGTGAGGGACATCCATGCCGACCATGCCGCCAGTCACATCGGGAAGGCGCAAGGCATAGTTACCTGTTTACGAGCAACTCCCTTTCATAGTTCGAGACAAAAGGTCTTTCTTCCCATGGACATTTGTATGTTGGTAAGAGAAGGAGGTTGGCTGGAATCGGAGAGTGTAGTGTTTCTAACGGTGTCTCCCAATGCTGGATATGAGATCATGATTTATTAGGCCAGAAACAGGACACCTTTTTTCTTTATTTTAACTCTTTCTGCTGTAGCCTAGTAATATGCCATTGTCATGAGTTTATATCTTTTGGGAGGTGAGAGGAGTGACCTTCAGGAAACTCTAGGGTTTCTGGGGTTTTAAAAAAAAATTATTATTATTAATTTTTTTTTAAATTAAATGTAATAGTACTTTAGCTTTCAGGATTTTTTTTTTCCATTACTGTGTAGAAATACACATAAGGACTGGGGCCTGGGGTTTAGGGGTTTTGTTTGGGTTTTTTTCTTCTTCCCTATCCCCAGAAAGGAAGCACTGTGAGAAATTTTACTTTTGAACAACCTCCTTGGGTTTCTCTTCACTACCTTTTCATAAAAGTGCCGGTGGTGTGTTTTGTTGGTTTTTTTTTTTTTTTGTTATATATTTGATAGCTATAAGCATACATGCCATACATTGCTGTAGGAGATGGTGTAGTTCTCCAATTTAAACTATACACCTAATCTGCTAATTACTCCTAATTATGGTGATGTTTGAGGCAGTTGTGTTGGTATTTTCCGAATATAATTTGAATACAATTGAAATATTTGTTGTGAAGTTTAGTAATTTAGGTAGTTGCAGAAACACGTAGACACTAATATAGGTCAGGGTGGGAAGACTGTGGGAAGGAGCTGCACCCTGCTTTCAGCCCTTCTGGGACTGGATGGTATGGGAGGCCTTCCAAGTTTTTAGCTTTTCAAACATAGCCTGAAAATTCACAGTCGTTCCTTGCCACGGAAGGTGTTTTACAGTGAAACTGAAACCCGCTTGCATCCCTTCTGTGCAGGCTGGGCAGCTTGTAAGCATTTCAGCTGCTGGCAAGCATCGCAGAGTGCTGCTGGAATCTCTGTCTCCTGAGACACCTTCCTGCCTGCCTTTCTCATGTCTGAGCCTTGTTGAGAAGAGCAGGCAACTGGTGCAATTCTGAATATACCATGTTATGTCTTACACTGGGTTTTTTGGAGAGATTGGGATTTTTTAGGTGGTTTTAGTTTGGTTTTTGGTTTATTATTGTTTTTTTGTTGTGGGTTTGAGGTTTTTTGTTTGCTTGTTTGTTCTGCAAGCCTGATGGTACACACCAATCCCAAGATAATGACTTACTTCATAAGCCAGCATGGCTTCTGAGTTAGCAGTTAATGGCTTTCTTCTGCTTAATACTGATTCTTTTATTATGGTTTTAAAAATTGAGCATCTAAACTCATGTAAATTCCCAAAACTTTAAAATCCGACTTGGTTATCTGACACACCACAAGGTCTTTAGGGAACACAGTCACGGAGAGGGAGTCTGTACCAACTGTTCTCTTTTGTTTTCTTTAATTTTTTTCTGAGTGAGTGACGAAAAAAGTGGGGATGGGAATAAAAAAGGAGAGGACCGTGGTAAAACATCAAGGCTGTTTCAGTCTTATGTCGTTAGTTTGGTTGCTGGGACAGGCTTTTGAGAAGCTGAAATGGAAACTTGGTATTTATTGAGGGTTTGGTTTTTTTTTTTCCTCTTTTTGATTTTCCTTCCTGTGTCTAGCATGGAGTTTCACAAGAGGATTTCATAAGAGGCAAGCAAGAGAAAAATGTGAGAGATGTAATTTATGACATTGCCAGCCAGGCCCATATTCATCTAGAACATGTGAGATTCCTTCTTTTTTATTTATTTTAAATAAATGGAATTGATGCTAATCTTCGCAAAGAATTGTGCATATTAGAAGATTACAGCTGCAGACTTCATTTCAAATATTTTACCTTTAATTACTTCAAGAGTTTAGATTTAAAAGAAACAGACCACACAAAACCTTTAAATATTACAGCTACTTCTGTACGAGTATTCTATTTCTCTGTATGTATATATATATAAATAGTACCTAAAAGCCTTATTACAGGGGCAGAACCTTGAAGCAGACCTGAACAAATGCAGTTGTATGCCAGCCCAGGATCAGCTCCGTAGCAAGCGCTTGTGCGTCTGGTACTTGGCAGCACGGCCGAGTGGCTGCCAGGAAGGCAGAGCGTGTTGCCCTTAGCTGCTGGTTAGTGTGTGGGAGGAGGGATTCGTTCCCTGACATGACCAGCCATGCTCAAAGCTGTGTTGGGAAAGGTACTTTCTGTTTATTTATACTCTGGCTCACAGCCGAGTGAATTAGGAAAGACTTTATTTGCTTGGCACAGTGGATAATGAATCCTGAAGAAATGCAGAGTCCTGCTCTTGTTTTTCTTTTATGCTCCTATTTTAGCTACACTCTGAATTGCTTGTTGTACATAATACAAAAGCAAAGGAATGTTTCATCAGCAGTGCTGTGCCTGCCTTCGTCTGGAAAAGAAAACTTGCAAGCAGCACTGTAAAGAGTTTCTGTCTGCAAGTACCTGCACGCCATACACTTTGAGTATTACACCCGATACTTCCACTCAAGGTAGTCGGAAAAGATACCACTTCAAAGTAAAGAGATGCCAGGTTTATCTCTGCGTTTACATCATTAATATAATGCTCAATTACAGTGTTACCTGTGATCACAGGTTTTTTTGCAGTAGAGATAGGAGAGCCCTTCTTCATTTTTCTGAAGGTAAAATGAGGCATCCCTGGTTTGTTCAGTCAGTGGTAGGTTAGTTGATTAATATTTTTATTTTTTTGTTAATAATACGTAGCCTTGGGCTTTATTTTTAATGCAGATTATTTATAATTTGCATTTAAAGCATTCCTGTTCACGTTTTCACCTGATGTCTGGGTTTCACATGCCCAAAGAAACTGCTTATTCCATTTAGAAGCGGGGAACAGAAACAAAAAAAATGCAAGGTCAGAACTGTCCACTATCGTTGTTTAAGCTGAAATGTTTTGATTTTTTCTTTTTTTTATTCCTTACCCCTCAACCCATAATGCACAGTGTATAAAACCCATTGATTTTGCTAGCAGTTGTGGCTTGAAAAAAAATGCCAAGTGCCTGGCCTGAAATGCCTTTGATCAGGGATGGGAGTCATGGAAAATGAGCTATGTGTATTTATTGTCCAGCTGTTTAAAATCTGGTTGCTGGTATTGCATGGAAACATTGGGACAGAAGCAGGGAGAGAATTCAGTTCTTCGGAGCCTTTCAGATAGTTTGATAATTCTTAGTGTGTTGGTCCCCTGGCTCCCAACGTGCCAACCAGCTGCTGAAGGGAACGGGCAGAACCTCACTCCCCCTTCCTTCCCACTCCATTCCTAGAGCCCTACCCATGTTATGCGCTGGGAGGGTCCTATGGAAACTATGCAACGTGATCATGTAATTGGAGACTCTACAGAAAAGGGTAAACACAAGGAAACCAGATTAGGGCAGCATTAACATTTTATTCAATTGAATGTTGACCTGGGCATCCCCCCCTCCTTATTTTTTTTCTTTTTAATGGATGGGCTATATCATCTTAATTGAAATTTAAAAATTCCTCTCTGGATACTTGTTTCCAGCCCCCCTCGTCATCAGTGAAGAACAATTGACCGTGCACGGTCCCTAGAGTGTTCAAATAACTGGCAGTAATGACAGGGTATGTGGCCTCCTGGATAATCAGATGGTCTTCGTTAATGCAGGGATAAAGATACTCTCTCCCCTAATGGATGAAAGCGGCTTTTGCTGGCAACGTTTGCTGCGTGTGTCAGGACCTCAGGTGAATGTGCTGGGCTGGTGCCTTTAAATGGGTCTGTCCTCCGGCATAAACTCACCACCTTGTTTAGCCTGGGGGTCTTTTCAGTCACTTACCCTCCGTGGGAATTACAGAGGAGGGCAAAGTTTAAACTTGAGGTTTCAACAGTCTCGGCAGTTGTTACACAAACCGCGTGTTTTGGAGGGTGAGGGCAGCAGTTACCAGCCCCATTTCACAGTCAGAGCCTCAAATGCTACATTAAGTCTCGGCAATATTATGTGAAGGATATTGTAGTAATGAGGTGCTTAATTTGGGGAGAAGAGTTTGTAAGGTGTGGTCAGCTTTTCCTGATAGAGCAACCGATGACCAGCAGAGGGCAAAATAAGACAATGAAGACTGCAGTTTTCTGTAGGAATTGTGTGTTTTATTAGTAAAAGCGTATCATAAAAGTGCTCGCTCAGCCCCGCGGTGATCCTTTTGAAAGCCTGCAAATACATTTATACGTTCCCCTGCTTAAGCACCCCCTCCCCCGTTCCTCTTTAAAAAGAAGGTCTCCTTTTGGCGTTTATCTCAGTTATGCTAGATCATTAGGGACTCGTTTTACCAAGGAAGGTAATGTGCTTTCTGCATGACATGCGGCCCATGCTGGGTTAAGAAGGTCAAGCGAGATGGCTTTCTTTTCTCATCTCACCACGAATAATAGTAAAGTGGAACGTTATATCAGGGAAGAGCATATATATTACATATATATATACACACACACACACACATATATATATATGTACACATACACGTGTTATTACCTCTCAGAGTTTTAAAATAATTTGCCCTCTGAAAATATTCTGTGTTTTTGCCTCCTAAAGTTTCAGCCTGATTTTCTCAGTTGTCTGGGAAGTTCCACGGAAGACTAACAAACATGCATATTCATCGGTATTCATAAAGGGTGGGTTGGTTGCTTTGTTTTAACCGGTAAGAAAAAGCAAAATGAGGGATTTTGTGTTTTAAAATAAGCATTACAGGAAGATTTGCTTCATCTCTGTTAGATAGACCTGAGTTGCACGTGGGTTTGGTTCAGCCTTGGTTTATAGACTCTTGGTTTAGACTCTTTATACATCAATACTGAGGACTTGAGGCATTGAGATCCAGTTGGAGTCCCATAAATGTAAGTGGAGCTTAACTGGACTTCTGGGACTGATGGGAACACTGGACCAAAAAGATACACTTGTGAAGAAATGCATTTCTGGTCTTCCATCATTTCTGCCTCTTGGGACACAAAGAGTTGTTTGGCAGGGGAAAAAAGTATTAAACTGCATTTATTAAATCAGATGCAACTTGGAACTTCTGTTGAAAGAAGAGATGCTACTTTACATTGGTTTATTAAATACGAACTGTAGGGTCAAATCATAAAATTGTTAGCAGGCCCCTCCCAGTATTACATACTCTCTGTGTAAGTACTTTGTGTACAGTGAGGGGCGGTGCTGGCTTCCACGTTGGGAAAAACTGTAGTTTCAGGATGTCAAAATAAGAAGGGATGAGGCTCGGAATACAGTCTGTTGGCTTTAACTGTTATATACAGTACTTGATGTTTAATCTGACACGTTAAATTCTCCTGATATGTATGTTTTTTGTTTTGTTTTTTTTTTTCTCCCACCTCACCCCATTTACTTTCAGGCTAGATCTTTCAGTAAGAAAGTTCCTGCGAAGGCATACCCTGCTTTTTTCTGTACGGTGGGTGTGACATCATGCACTCTTCAAGTGAGGGACTCGTGTCTGTGCTAATACGTTTGTGAAGAGTATGCACTTAAGCATGGTTAACTAATGCTTCATGTGCCTGTTTTGGGAGGATGTAACACCTAAAATTTCTGAGTATCCTGATGTGTGTCTGACTGTGGAACCTCCTGGTTTTGATCAGCACTTCTAATCCTTCTTAACGAAATAATTTTGCCCAAGATGTCTGTGCGTTCATAGACCATCGTTGCAATGCAACGACCCAAAATTTTGTCTCTTCTTACAATTTGCTGGTTGGTCTAGTAAAAAATAATGCCGCTTTTCACAAAACCTGCCTTTTTTATATCCTTTGAATGTGATGGTTATGCTGCCACTTCATAAAACAGGCAGACTGTCAAGCCCTTTTGCATTTCCTCATTCGGTTTCATGTATTGCTTTTTAAACTTAATGCCCAATTATTTTTGTGCACCATATGGACTAAGCTTTTTTCTTCTTTTCTAGGTTGCTTTAGATGATTATTTATGTAATATGCAAAAAGTGGACTTCAATATATTTCATCCGAGCTTACAGAAGAAGAGTACATTATTACCATTGCATTTGTATATTAGATCTTGGAAAAAAACATATTAAATTTTTCTAATATGGCTTCAGAGCACTGAGTTTTTTCTTCAGCGTCTTAACTTGATAGAATTGTTAAGTGTCTAACTTCACACTTCTGCAAAGTGCAGCTCATGGGAAACAGCAGATGCGCATGAACTGTAGCTGTCAGCTTGCTGGCAGTAGTTAAGTTTGTTCTTGGAATATTGGGCTGATACTCTGTTTCGCACGTCTGCCAAGTCATATGTCCTTGTCTGAGATTCCTTTCCTTGTCTTTTCCTGTAATAACTGCAGTATGATAGAATTCTTCGTGGACAAATGGATTCTTCTGGCAGTTCTGACACTTTACGGAAAGAAACTGCTTTGTTTGTGCCCAAATGCAGTTACAGTAAATGCCTTATAAATCAGCTAGTTTAGTGCAAGGAACAGGCTTTTTGCATGTACTAATGGTGCTTCATGGTTGGAAGAATGAGCATGTAGATGTGAATGCAAGAAGATTGTCAGGAAAAGCTTAAGCCATTTCAGTTATTCAGTAGTGTTTATGGAGAATTTCAGAATGGTGAGATAGAGCTGAAATTATTGAACTGCGTGTTGAGATGGAGCACTGAAGTGCCTAGAGGTTATGGGAGGATAGCTTTACAACACACAAGAGAACCCTTACATGCTTTTTATCTCCAGCTCAGCCAAAGGCTTTTTCACCCCACTCTTAGTCTTCCTCCTGGCCTCGTCTCCCTGTTGCTGCGCATGGCTGTAATTGCAGAGTGGGTTTGCCTGCCCCTTTGTGCATATTCACCATTTCTCTCAGGACACCCACCTGCGTGGCTTCCCTGAACTCCTTTTCTTCCAGACTATGAAGAAACACATTCCTGAATGTTCCAGGTCATTTTAGCCCCCCTTTTCTGCAAAGAACACTGCTCTGTTTTTCTGGTGGGAAATTACTGGGAGCTTTGTACTCAGCATCTCTTATGAGCAATGTAAATATTTCTGTTTGATTTGTTGTTTGGTAAAATAACACTTCCTAACCTCTCAACTTGATTCAGTTGCACAAATCTGGTAGTTTATTCTGTCGTCATCCTTGTTCTAGTAAATAGCTGCTTTTCCCAGAGATTTTTTTTTTAAATCAGGGTTAATCTCCCCAGATGCTTGGTTGTATAACAGCATCCTGTATTTTAGCGTACCATGCTACATAATGAATTTCTGTGAACAAGTGTCGCGGCTTTTTTAATCACAGAAAACTGTCAGCATGGTAGGAATCTCAGGAACCCAACATTAAATCCTTCCTTTGGTGGTTTTATTTTGCATGTTTGAAGTCAGTTTGTGATACAGATCTTGGTTAATTCTGCACTTTCCTGCTCCTGAGTAAGAAATTTCTCTCTGAATTTGTTCAGCTCGGGATCTTGGTATCTGTATTACTGGAGGTGTAAGAGTCAAGGTGGATAGAAAAATCCATGTGTCCTGGATGGGGAGTAACTGGCTATTTTGTAGAAGGAAAATCTCCGCAGTCTCTGTCCCCGTCTCTAGTCAGCTGCTGTATCCTACCACTGCTGCTCTTGAACGTGGCAAAGAGGGCTGCTGAAAGGAGACGGTTTCCTTCCGACGCAGGCACTGCAGCTCTCCCTGCCAACTGCAGAGCGAAGGCTCAGGCTCTCTAGCTGCGACCGGGCCAGCTGCGCAGTTGCTCTGTTTCTCTTCTGGAGAAGGCGTTACAAACGTCTCTTTCTGCAGTCGGTCCTCATTTTGTTCCGTGCGTGCCGAGTCGGGGCCATAGAGCCAGCCCTGCCTGCCCTCTCAAAGGGGATCGGTGAAGTTAACTTCTGGCAGGAGCGCAGCACGGTGAGGAGGAGGAGAAGGGGAACCGGGCGGTATCACCAGTACGTCGCGTTGCTACAGTGATACCTTCCTTCCACAAAGCCACCGCTTGGCTTCGGTGCTGAAGTGGAACAAATCTTGACAATGTGCTTACAAAGGCATCAGTGCGAGGGCTGATTTGTTCTTGTGTGGAAAAGAAGCCATGTGATGCAGTGAATGGTTAGCATGGTTGAGAGGGACTTCTCGGCGAATTAGTAAGCAGGATATGGAATAAACAAATTCAGGTTATGACTTCAGTCACAAGAGAGTTTTGAGTGATCTGAGAAAGTAAAGCAGCGCTTTGAATTGCAAATGACAGAAGGCTGCTTGAATAAGCAATCTATGTCTCCTTTTGTATCCTGCAGGGAACAGCTCTCTCTCTTGGATGGTCGTGCCTGATCCCGTCCTTAGGGACAGTGTTGTGAATGGAGGCATTAAATACCTGTCAAACAAGGTAGCATTAATTCCTTTGCTTTCACTAGCATTATCTCCCTTTATTTCTCGATAGCGACTGGTGCCATCTAGGAAATTCTGTTCATCAGTTCTGATAATTTATCATTCTACATCCTACAAAGATAAAGATTTGTCCTATTTCTGCCTTTTTTTTTTAATCTGTCAAAATATTTTCTCATATGCGTGCTAATTACTGGTCATTTTTACAAGAAAAGCAACCAACAAAGCTAGCAAACGCATTGATAGCTGCTAATTACATTTTGGAAAATAATTTCCGTGCCAAGTCACGTCTCACCTGGCTAGCCGGGTCCGTGTAAAGCAGCGGTCGAGCGGGTATCCTCGTCGGTGACCTCACAGGTTTTGTGTATCTTTGATCTTCATGGTCTCGCCTTCTTCTGGGTTAAGCACAGAACTGTATCTTCGTATTTCCCTTCAGAGTAGTTCACTGGAGTCTGTTCCGGGGTCTCTTCCCTCTTAGGCTGGCAGGTTTAGGCTAGGAAAACGTAAGAAGTGTATTAACTGCTGTAACAGATCGTATTTTGCCCACGGTTGGTAACAGCGGTAGGGTCGAAAGCACTGAACAAATTGTAACACGTCAGCCATCACTGGCCCTGTGATCTTGCAGTTTAATTGGTTTCCCACTACCAATTTTCAAGGAAAGATGCAAAAGTCTCAATCATCACATTTGTGAAATACATCTTCCGGATTGTGCCCGCTTCCCTCAGAACTTAGCATCTTGATATCTGCGTCTTATTTTGGTCCTCTCTAGCGTCAAAGCGTTAAACAGCACCAGAAAATGCTTTCCAGCCACAAGCGTAGGAGCCGCTATCCTGTGGAAGGGGAGGGCCGTGCACTCTTCTCTTACATTTGTGTCTCTCTTTTCCAAAGGATGATACAAGAGGAACCACTTAAATGATTATGAGCAGTCTGCCAAAATAGCGAGTTGTTTTTTTTTTCCTTACTGCTCGGATGCCAGGTTAAGAACTACAAAGGTTTGGTTATCAACGTTTTTAGAAGGGGGTACAGCATTATGGTGAATGTTCCCAGAACCTTTTTCCACCGCGTTGCTGCTGGCAGTTGTGTGTTCTCCAAACGATGCTTGTCCTTTTGTCTCAAAACGTCACCGTCTTTTTTTCCGCTTCCGTAAGTCTTGCTCTGACTCTACAGAATATTTTTTAAATGTGGCTGACCCCAACCACTTTGAATCTGTTGAAGTCAATCCAGTAAAAAATGGGCATAAAAGCTATCCACAGGTATCTCAAACAGGACAAAATACACAAGCAATCCATTATGCTTCAAGCAAAGGGTGTTCAGCCTCCTCCTCCAGTGGGGGCACGTTACACATTCAGTGGGCTAACCTATGGGTATTTTAGAGTCCTCGTTCTAGAAGGGGCCTGTCTGTAACTGCACCATCAGAAGGGCAGGATAGATGCACGTTTCTGTTTTGTGGATAAAAAAGCTGGGAGTCTTTAAAGGAAGATCCTGGTCTTCCTGCTTCATACGAGAGGGGGGACTTCTGAAACCTTTTAACTGTGCAGTAGTAAGTGGCGGAGGATTTTATGGCAAGTCGCCTATGGAAGGCAGCTTGTACGGGGTAGCTACTCGTGTGTGACCTGCGAGGTCCAGGAGCAGCGGAGCAGAGGGGTATTTTGCCCTGTGCCTCTTATGCTGACCATGCTCCCTGCTTACTCAGGCTGTTCAAACTTTGTATTTCACTGATCTGAAGACTCCAAAGGAATAATAATCATCATCATCATCATAAAAAATTAAAGCTCTAACTATCTGTCGCTATCTGGAAGGTTGGAATTTGCCTAAGAATGTGCTTTCCTGTTGTACATAAGGCACAAAATCCTCAGCTCGTTTCACGTTGCGGGTAGGCAGCATGTGACAAGGTGGGGTATATTCGTTAGTTCAGCTCTAATTGATTTGTCCTTTCATTAAATTAGCTCCGTTGTAGTTCCTCAGCCTAAACATTGTTCTCTTTAGGCACCGAACGAATCGGTATGCCCACTTAACCTTCATCTCCACTGACATCTTGCTCTGATAGGTTGAAAGCTCTCCTTTCCCTGAACAGCCACAAATGGATGTCTTCTGTTGGCTTTTCCGATGGGCACTACCTAAGCAGGAACAAATCAGGCCAGTTGGGTGTACAGATCTGTTCTGCAAACATCTTGATGATTTCGCTCAGATACTCAGTACCGCATCATAAAAATAGGGCCGAAAGGGACCCTGGGAAGTGAATAAAGTCCCGGTCCATCTATTAGCAGAATCAAAGCATCCAGTTACCCATGTTATGGATGAAATGTTATGCATAAATGGATTATGTTATGCATTAAGTAACAGGATTTCTTTCTTCATTGTCAGATATTGGGAATTTGTAGCTTATTATAGTTTAAGAAGATGGCAGAAAGGACTCAAAATAATATTTGCTCTCAGTTTTTCAGGATTTAAAGCTATTCTTCAGATCATTGTAAAGCAACACAAAGGATGTTTTAAATCACGGTGGGTTGTCAGTGGGGCAAGGATGGCAGTAGATCCACAGGTGATTCTCAAGCACACAGTGACTGCCATCATGTTTGCTGCCTACTCGGTCTCTAAGCCGTGCAAGCAGGAGAGGGGCTGTAATAAGGAGGGGAAATTCTGTGTACTGATCCATCTCCTATGGTTTTCTACATCAGAATAGCAGTGCTGTGGAGAACCAAAGCCAGAATGTTGCGGCTGGGGGGGGGGGATTGTTTAGACTTCTCTCAGTCTGTAGTTTAAAAAAAAAACCCCAAAACCCAAATGCTAGAAAATTCAGAGTGCATTTGCCAGAGCGTATCTGGATGCTGTTCCTCGACATATTACTGCATGTAATCGGTTAAGGCTGAAGCGTGAACGCTTCGATTTTGTGATTTCACACCTTCTTTAGTTACCCCAGGCAGCGAAAAACATTGTGGCCTAAGACATCCATGCTTATTTAGATTGCTATGCTTAAATAAGCATAAAATTAAATGAAGGGGAAAGGAGAATAGTTAAGATATAGCTCTTGTGTTTCTTCAGTGTCAGAAAGACCACGTTCCTTCAGCGAAGTCTTTGCATGTGGCATTCTGCCTTAGAAGTCTGGTCTCTGTTCTACCTAAAAAGCCCGAGCAAAGGTTGGCTGCTGTTTTCCCTCTGTACAAATCTAGAGATTCCCAGATTCCGGCAGACTCCCCCAGATATTTTCACTCTGCCAAAAAAAACCAACCCAACAACACAAAGATTGAAATACAGCCTAACATCTGTTTGTCGTCTTGTGGCGTCAGGAGGTGTGAAAGCACCCTAAAGATCGTCCATCTGCATTTTCTCAATCGAGCTATTGCTCGTTTCTGCCCCAGCTGAACACAGGAGTTCATCCTCTTAAACCATAGCTCTGATCAGGACAGATTTAAGGGTGGAATTCCAAATTTTGGCAGATGCTTTATTCAGGGACGGACTGATCTTTAGTGTTTTGTAGAACACTTCACAAGGCTGGATTAATATGATTTGTATACTTAACAAATCCTACACTTTAAACTTTTAGTAAGGTAAGACAATCTGGACTGCAAAAATACTATGCCATTATGGCACTGGGAAAGACAAAAAGTATAAAACTTAGGAGCTATTGAAGTTTTCCCCTTAAAAAAATCTATCAGATTAATTTGTCATGAGGAGTTGAGAATCATCTTTTGCTTTCAACAGTGCAAGTTTGGAATTCAGCACTACGGATTATTTAATGGAAGCAAAAGTGAAAAACGACACGAACACTTGCAGGGACAGAACGAGACACATTGATCCCTCGGGAACAAAGAGGTATTTCTGGTTCAGCTTCTGAGCCCTTTTTTCTCTGGCGGTTGGCTAGCAATTTGGCTGTGGAAACTGAGGAAAAAGAATGCTATTTGGAACTGAGTTTCTGCAATGAAGATGGGATGAACACCAAACAAACAAAAGGTTGTTCAATGTTTATATGAATTTCTATTACAAACATTATCTTTAGGGACAGGCCTTGCTTGTTGTGGCTACTTCTTTGCCAAATTCTTTCATATCCTAGGCATAGCCTCTTGGTTATGATGAATTCTCATCATACGAAAACTCAGATCTTAAATGGTGGATTTTGTTAGTTTTCCTTTGGCTGATTGGAAGTTGCTGTCCAGCTCCAGAGAGATTTTGAATATACAGATGGTGAGCAGAGATCCTCACTCTGTCAAAGCCAGCGATCTTTCTGTCAGTGTCAGAGAAGTGATCCATCAGAAAATGAGCTTCTTTTTTTTTTTTTTGGAAGACATCTGACAGCCAGAAATTCATGTTACGGACATAAGCTTGACAAAATATTTTAAAATGACATAAAATTACAGATGGTCCTGTTTTGCTGGACATGTTGTTTATAATACATGAGATGGACAAACAGTGTGCTTCATCACAGCAGCAAAAAAAAGCCCATACATTTACATGTTTTTATTATAAAAGGGAAATGCCTAAAGCCAATTATTGAATTATGCTCTTTTGACTGCCTCTTCTCATTAATGTTACATGGAAAATAAGAACCATAATATGTCAATTTTGCAAGTGTTAAATGCAACTCCGTTAAAACAGTGTGACAATCTCTATTTCTCACTCAGCTGTTTCCATTGCAACTGCCATCTGCTTGCTACTAGCATTTTTTTTTGTTGTTGTTGCCTATGCCGAGAGTAAAATTCTCACCCCACACTGACCCAACTGAAGGTAACACACTCGTCGTCCTTAGTTCTGTTGAGAGAAGCAAGGTGTTCAGAAATAATTAACAGCAGGGTTCCACGGTTTGTCTTTGGCACTGGGCGGCTGCTTGGTTGGCTGTGGTGGGTTTCCAAAGAACTGCTCAAAGGTTAGCAAGCAAGAGTAATAATTTTCCAAATGCAAACTGTTCTCTTAGCTGTGCTGGATCCTGTAGGATGGATAGAGACAGCGGCAAAGTTTTAGTAATATATATTTATAGGTAATATATAATGTACTTTGAAATAATGAATCATTCATTCATTGATTAATGAATTTTAAAAGAATAAACAAATTGACACATTAGGAAAAAAGGAATTAGATAAATTTAGGGAGTTATTATTAGCTGGTGGCTAATGGGGAACATATTAATTGCAACCTCTATCACGTGCAGCCCACATCCCTCCCTCCCCCGCCAAAAAGAAGACTTATTAGAAGCTCAGTTAATGAGATAAATACGTAATTGCTCTATTTTTACTTGTTTTTCTTAAGCCTCCACTAATAGTCACTGAGGGGGGGGACAGGGCACAAAGTGCCTCAAGTCAAACACCACTTAAGGCTGCTGAGTTTCAAAAGCAGAGTGGTCTCTTTTGAGAATTATGGAGCTTTTATTTGGTGGTGCTGGGGGTTTCTCCTATTTTTGTCTACAAAAAAACCCGAACAGATCCCAAAAAGGAGTGAGGAAGTGGTAAGATTGAAAGAGAAAACTCATACATTTGCAGACATGCTCTAAAAAACCAAAATTGTTGACCGACAGCATACATGGATCTGCATCAGGGCTTAAAAAATTATGGCAATATTGTTTAGAGGGAAAAAAAATTAATAAAAAATCTTTTTCATGCATGCTTGATTTTCTGGCTGTTGCTTACTTTCTGCATAGAAGCCAAGCGGCTCATTTCTTGTCCCGTGGGTTTCTTGGCTGGGCGGGGGATTTGCTGTCCTTCATCAGACGCTTTCTCCTTAGTGCTGTTCATTGGGTCTTTATCAGGGGACACTGGAAGGAGTCGGATCTGTTACTTAGAATCATAGAATCACAG
>NW_010238481.1:0-4194 GCF_000690775.1 Eurypyga helias | reverse complement strand
GGCGCCCGCTTTCCTCTCCGGCGCCTTCCGCGGTAACATCGCCCGGGGCCGTGGCGATGGCCTCTGAGCGAGGAGGTCAGCGGGAGAGCCGATCGGTTCCTTACGGGGCACCTCAGAGCTGCTCCTTGAAAATCCTGATAACTGGTGCATTTCCACCTTGTTCTCTCCCAGGTCACCTCTGGCTGTTCCGGGACGCGGGGACAAACGATGGACTCCTTGTCAACAAGCAGGAGCTGTTCATAGCAGCTCCCAACGTGAATACGGCGGACATCACGCTGCCAGGTGAGCGCAACAGGCCTGCGTGTGCCACGGAAACGGGCGGATTTTGTGCTTGATCTGTCTGGACTTCAGTGTAAGGATCTAGTGGGAAATTATTGCAATAATAAACTGCCTCAAAAATAGGATGAGATCAGGAGGGTTTCTAGATAGTGCTGTGTCATTGTGCTGTTTCGAACACAGCTCTTGACAGACCTCTCGTTTCAAAGACGCCTCTGACGGGTTTCGGAGGGCTCCTCACGACACAAGTTCTTTTCCTCTCAAAACAAGTTCTTTCCCTCTCTTTCTAGCGAGTGTGGTGTGCTGAGGGTAATGCTGCTGCATGTCATGTTCGGTATTCACGTGCTTGGGGAAGTACTGCCTGTCTTGGAGGCAGCAGCTAAGGAGAGCACTTGTGACGGGTCTGTGCGTGTTTGGTTTTATCCGCAGTGTTCACCCTGAAAGAGAGATGTCTCCAGGTTGTTCGCACTCTGGTCAAACCGATGGATTACAGGAAACTGGACATTGTTCGATCCTTACATGAAGAGCTGGAAGATCATCCTGATATTAGGAAGGATCTTCAGCGGCTTTCTGTGGAGAGAAGTGAAACGGTGAGGAACGGAACTGTGGAATAACACGATCACTCGCTCCAGGCTCTTCAAATAGCCAACCACTGAGCTTAAGCAGGGGTAGTCACCGCGAAACAGGCCAAGAACTAACGTCTGTGTTTTCAGTTCTGAAATGCAGACTCAGCTAAGTTGTGGAGAACTTGCTGTGATGGTAAGTCAGATCCAGAAGACAGCGTGTGGAAGTACACCGGGTTCCTGATGGGTCAGTTCTGTTCTCCGTTACACGTTGTTGCGAACCGATGGCTCTAGAGGCCTTGCTCCGAGCAGTTTTCTTTGGACTGTCTGGGGACACTGCACAGGGACGTAAGATCAGGTCGTCTCTTTGGAGAATATATGAACAGAGCCACTTTCTTTGTACTAGAATGGAATTGACACTGAGGATTAATTTAATCCAGACTCTAATGATTATAAGTGGCAGACCAACACTGGTTTTGCTTGAGTAATTTCCCTCTTTCATGCTTAGCCTAGATTTGTTTGTGAATCACCGAGCATGGGGGTGTTTGTGCATGCGAGGGTTTCCATCACCTCCTTCTGAGGACCTGACCTGAAACGTTATGTTGGTGGAAAGATGATGTGTAAATGCTTGGGGATTTTTCTGCCTCTTACCTTTGCATTTATAAACCCCTGTCATATCAACTCTGAGGCTGACACAGTTTTACACAGATGATACCTTAAATGCCTTATTTGTCCCACGTGATGAGATTCTTGCCTAGTAGATCTCGAGGTGATCCAGCCTAGTTCAGCCATATAGACTGGATCCTAGTTTTGGGACACCTTTCTCCTCCACACCTGCTTCCCCAGCTTCCTGCACGGGCATATCAGGTAGCGTTCGCAGAACCTTTTCCCATCGCACTGCAGTCAGTGGGAAGCCGTTTTGGGGAGCATGGAGCACTCGAGCTGCTTGTGGCTCCTAAAGAACAGGCAGCAACCTGTATTAGCTCAGGCCTGTTGCTAGATACAGCTCACAGACAGATCCATGCTTTATTACAGGCTAGATAAGCAGAGAAAACAGTTCTTTACCTTATTCTGTTCCCCCCATACCTCAGTTAGAATGTGTGTTTGTGTGACTGGACACGTGTAATCCAGAGCAGCGTTGCTTTTAGCAGATACATGAGGTGTCCACCAAGTAACAGACGTAGTGCTGTTCAGTGTTAGAAGCAGGTTATTTCTGTGGCATACACTTCTATACATTCTAAGAAACATAGCTGTGCAACTGATTGAGAGTATCAACCTGTTCTGTAAGTATGAAACTCCTCCCCTTTTTGTAGACTTGTTTTTCTTACACATTTGAAGTGTATGAATTGATCTTTGTCATAAAAATGTAAATCCATGCTAAGTTTTTTACTCTAACTCTTAAATAACATCACAGTGCTTGTGGCTATATGCTTGTATTCCTGCAGTACTGCTGCAAGTCATTCTAGTTGGTCAGTAACAGCTGCTTTTGGAGTGAGCTTACAACCTGTTCCAGCCCCTTGTTGCTGCAGGACCGTGTGGTGGCTAACACTAGGCTGTTGTCAGAACTTCAGGCCGTCTCCGTGCATTAATTGCATTACAATATCTGCTTTCACCCCCTTTGGCAGATCTCTTTCAGAGAAAAGTGAGCCTGTGCGTCCTCGGAAGTAGACGTCAGTGCCTTACCCAGGTCCTAGGGAGGCCGTAGGTTAGAGGGAGCCGCACCGTCCTGCAGGTCGGCTTATGCAGATACCTGAGAAGGGTTTCTCTCCTGATGCCCTTGCGATGCCGTGCATCACAATCGACGTGGCAGTACTGACAGCCAGTTGCACAAAACTGGCCTGCTTCACTCCATAGTTTTGATGTCACAGTTATTAGGTCTTAGGTTTAACAGATCTGTTCATATCGCAAATATTCTGTATATTTCTGATTTAAATGGGGTCTGTGAACTCTTGTGTTGCTTATTAGAATAATTTTAATTTATTCCATTAGTCTGTGACTTCTTCCAGTATACAGCCAGTTGGTGATACTTTTCTAGTACAATGTTTATCACTGCTAATGGATAAGATTCCTTGGATTCCTGAATGTTAACAGACAGAAAAGTGTACTTACTTATCTGTGACTTGCCAAAAAGAAACACGAAAACTACCTCGTGATCTCGTCACTCATGGAAGTATCTTGGTTTTGAGTAACTTTTAGTTACATCTACTGAATTCCAAGGCAACTTAAGTCATAGAATCATGGAATGGTTTAGGTTGGAAGGGACCTTAAAGATCATCCAATTCCAACGCCCCTGCCATGGGCAGGGACACCTTCCACAGGACCAGGTTGCTCTGAGTCTCATCCAGCCTGGCCTTGAACACTTCCAGGGATGAGGCATCCACAGCTTCTCTTGGTAACCTGTGCGAGTGTTTCACCACCCTCTCTGGGAAGAACTTCTTCCTGATATCCAATCTAAACCTCCCCACTTTCAATTTAAACCCATTACCCCTTGTCCTGTCACTACAGGCCGTTGTAAAAAGTCCCCCCCAGCTTCCTTGTAGCCCCTTCAGGTACTGGAAGGGGCTATAAGGTCTCCCCAGAGCCTTCTCTTCTCCAGGCTGAACAAGCCCAGCTCTCTGAGCTCCAGCCCCCTGAGCATCTTTGTGGCCTCCTCTGGACTCGCTCCAACCGGTCTGTATCCTTGCCTTAGCTGAAGAGCTGCTCCTGACAGACAACAATTAGTGGTGCACGCTTTGTGTTGATTTTCTGCAGTTCGACCCATTTTTCTGTTCACTCTTTCGAAGATTGACTTGAGAGCGGTTTGTACCCTCTAGAAATGAACCAAAGGACAGCCTGACTGATGAGGGTACACCCAAGGCAGGAGCGTTGGCTTGTTTCTCAATGACTGTTCAATTGAAATCGCATAAAAATGCAGAAACAATTCATCCTTCAACTGTGCTGCAGTCTGCAGTCGCGTATCTACGTGGTCACTCTACCACCGTTCCCTAACCCACGTGTGTTTTAAAAGTGAAAGTGATTTGATTCGCTGGCAGACCGTGTGCGTTTCCCCAGAGTCTCAAGTCGAAGGTGGTGTTTTTCTGAATCCTTGAGGTCTGAGAGTCCCAAAGCAGGAATTTACAAACCCAGCTTCAGTTCTCTAGCTTTAGCATTTTGTTTAAGCATGGATACTGTCCTTGCACAGCAGGCCACTGCTCTCCATCCCCCCACTGGTGCAAAATGCCTCATTCACAGAACCGAGGCCAGACACGGAGTTCAGGACTCCGTGCCAGGCAGCTGTCTCTACGTTAGGCACTGTAGCATCTGACTTTTAGTACCAAAGTACGTTATTTGGTTCTAGTTTCACAACCAATATATA
>NW_010238480.1:526-1067 GCF_000690775.1 Eurypyga helias | reverse complement strand
GCTCCCGGGAGCGCTCCCAGGGATGCTCGGGCTTGGAGATGGGAGGGGGTGATCCCCCTCCCGGCCAAGGAGCTGGGACCACGCGCAAGCAGGACCTTCCCTGAGCCCCCCCCCAACTCCTCTCGCACCCCACATGCGATGAGTTGAGCTGGTCTCAGCTTCCGGGACGTCAGCCCCAAATCCATGCGATCCATGGGGATGGGGCCAGGCCATCCATGGGGATGGGGCCAGGTTTCCCGTGCCCGGCGGGGGAGAGGAGGAGGAGGAGGAAGGAGCACAGCGAGGGCAGGAACCTGGACCAGGGAAGGCAGCCCCGCAGCGGGATGTCAGCTCGGACTGGGCAAACTGGGGACCGGTCCCCACCAGTGCTACCGGCAAAGGGAAGGATCTGGGAAACGGGAAGCTGAGAAATAATCGAGATTGTGTTGGAAATAACCCCAAAAGGGGGAATGGAGCAAAGAACCGCAGTTATTTCTCAGCTTCCAGTTTCCTAAATCGGAATTTAGGGAATCCAGTTTCCTAGGGCAGAGCTGCTGGGGGC
>NW_010238480.1:0-235 GCF_000690775.1 Eurypyga helias | reverse complement strand
AGACCAGAGCTGCTGGGGGCCTTTTGGGGCTATTTCCAACAGAATCCCGATTATTTCTCAGCTTCCCGTGTCCTAAATCGGAATTTAGGGAATCCCTAAATGAGAATTTAGGAAATCCGGTTTCTAAAGCCACCGGGAGCTTTAACCCAGCTGAGAGGCCGGGCTGGGCCGGGGGGCGAGCTGCACTGCCCCCCCCCCATCCCCTCCAAGCGTGGGTGGCTGCACCCAGTGCCCG
>NW_010238479.1:0-4887 GCF_000690775.1 Eurypyga helias | reverse complement strand
GCTGGCCAGAGTTAAACCACGACACAAGCAGAGATACCAAGTGTACATTTTATTATCATGTTCTTATCATCATATTATATATCTTACTATGACCCTCTGCACAGAAACATGATCATTCAACATACATCCTCAGTAGAAAACTCTAAAATCCCAGATTAACTGATAGAAAAATTATTCTCTCATTATTATGGGTGAGCTGAATATTAACCACCTTAAAATGTCTCAGGCTGAAAGAAGGGCAAAATGGAGGCCACCTAGAGCTTATTGCGAGTGTTTTGCAACATGGAAGTGCCCAGTTCACACCAGCTGGGAGTAGCCATTGATGGGATAGACATGAGCTGTTCAGGGCAATTGCCAGAAGAGAAATCGCTCCCTCAAGGAGATCATAAAGACATAATAGATGTGCTAATACTTCCAGCTTACTCATCCTGTTCCTGCTCTTCTCTTCATTGTCTCTCACTGTTGTTTTTTGTTTGTTTGTTTGTTTTTCCCCACACAAAGCAACATCCTTGTCGCATCCGTCCCTTGTTGCCAAGTCTCTTCCATCCTGACCTCCACTTGTCTCTGCACTCTGTTCACCTCTTCTCCCAAGGGTGTTTTTGTGGATTTTGGTGGTGTGGTTTTTGGTTTTTTTTTTTCACCCCATGTTACTTTTCTCATTCTCTTTTTCCAGCCCACATCCATTTCTTTTTCATTCTTTTCACATTTTCTGCCTTCCTTCTTGCACATATAAGAATTCCTGTTCCTGTTAATTAAGCTTTAGAAATTCTAGGGTGAGGAGAATTCAGTGGTCGGGAGGGTGGAGTCCCCTTCCCACCCACTCTCCTACAAATAAGGAATTCCTCTCCCAGGAATTAAGTGTAATTGCAGAGAAAGTGTAAGCAGTACTAGCTTATATTTTGCTAGAATTTTGTTGATTCTCTTGGTTATATACTTTTTAATCATTGTATAGCTTGGAAACCTGAATTATGCTACTAAAGTGTAGAGGAATAAAAGCTATGGATTCTGACAAGAAGAAATATGTTTTTTCAATATCTAAACATAGCAATAAGGAATAAGGTGCAAATATTTATTTGGTATATTGCTACCATTCTTTACGTAAGAGTGTTCACCAAGACAGTGATGTCACTGGTCAATGGTATTACAGTGTTACAATGGTTATTGCTGTAGCATGGACTGTAGCTGACCTGGGAATGAGACAGCCATTAACATGTTTTGAAATAAAATCTTTAGATATATATCCAGATCTAAATTTAGACAATGATGTTTATAAGCAATCCTGAGGAATAAGTCTGGTAGAAGGATGGTTTAGGAGACTTCATCTTATGATTCAATAAACTGGTACTGCATTTTATCACAAAATGATATCTTGGAGCACAGTTACGTATATTATAGGGGGGAAAAAAAACCCCAAATCTAAACCACCAAACCCATACCATATGTCAGGATCCAACCCAGCAGTAGATCTTTACCTCTTCTGGACTAGGTTTCACTTCTATTGTTTTCTCATTTTTCATACTGAAGTGAGAAGCATGCTCGCACTAGGTAATTAAGAATCCAATACTTGGATTCTTAATCGTCCAGCATGATGGAAGAATGTGGTTGTTCAGAAACATTAGAGAGATAAGAGTTAGATGTTTATGCCAGGGACATGGATGCTTATGTTGGGTTTATAATCTGTAATCCACTTTGCCACATGGCACATTCTACGCAGATACCCTTGAGATGCCCTCATTTTTCCAGTGGTGAAATCTGCATTCATTGGACATACATAAAGTGGGCTGCACAAATGAGCACAAAATTTTGTTCTACAGCCCAAATGGCTTCTCTCCAGCACATCATAGATAAATATTGTAACGGTCAAAAAACTCAGTTTACCAATGTTCACTTCAAAATTTGAGTCAGTGGTCTAAGGAACAAAAGGTGAATAAACAAATAGATTTAAAATGATGAATATGAAAAGATGTCCTACCCAGCAAACTCACTGCTGGGAGAGCAACATAAACAGCCAACACAACTGGTAACATTATAGCACTACTTATAACTAACTGTTCCCAGGTGTTTTTGCATCACCACAGTTAATTAACCACTTTGTAGTATTTCATGGTTAACAAAGAGCTCTTTGACATGCTTGGTAATAGCTCTCAGTATGTAAAATAGGAATAGCAGTTCCTTGTTAAACCTCTACTTTTCTGGAGAAGTGCACAAAGGAAAAGTTGTCAGAAAGGGCTAGAAAGTGTCAGAAAGCTTTCATCAGTCTAATGGAGCCCATAAAGGATGACAAAACACAAGATAATGGTGTACTTGCAGGCCTTCATCTTTAATGATGCTGAAATTTGAGACCATTTTATTTGTACACTTGGAAAAGTGGTATAAGAGTCCTCAGAGTCAGTACTGTCAATACTGCTCTTTCTCTTCAAGCTAAAGGGTTTTGTTCTTTCAAAGTTGTTACACGGCATTGTTAGGCTGAAAGCAAGGTGCACTCAGTGCAATTCACACAGGAACAAAACAGACAGCTGTGCGATGGGAAGGGCTCGCACTGCAGGAGTGTGAAGAACACAGGGCTGAGTTTCCATGAAGAGACTGAGACCAGCTGGGCAGTCTGGGTCCGTAAATCGCTGTGGGGGCAGAGAAGATGGGTGGAAATCGGCAGCAGAAGTCTGACCCCAAAAGTGACTCTCAGAGTGATGGACAGCGAATCAGGGAGAGACTGGCTGAGCACTGAGTTGGGAAGATCTGGAGAGGAAGAAAACAATTAGGAGTTCTTGATAAAGAAAAAGAGAATAAGGATTTTTAAGGATATGAGCTGCTTCTCATATATCCTCACGTAAGGATATGTTGCTGGGCAAGGAAGTTAGAAATAAAAGAGGAGGGGGGATTAGAAAGCAAGGACAAAAGACAAGGTACACAGGAATGTCACAGTGCTCTCAGGTGCTGCTTCTGGTGTCCCTCCCTGGGGTGTCTCTGCACAGTCCCTTTATGTTTTCTTTGGTCTTTCTCAGTTGCTCCAACTGGGCTTAATTCATTTAACAGGCACTTTTTTTCTTCTAGGAAGATGTTACTTTAGATGGATGATGTCTCCCTGCTTTAGTCCAAGCCAGGCAATTCTGCAACATTTGAGCACATGATGTTGTTAAGCAGATTGACAGAGGACATCTGGTCCCCTCCACAAGGTGGGATGGGAAGCAACTACTATGACACCGTAAAGAGCATGGACTAAAACAAGGATAAAGCTCCTTTTCCTGTAGAAAGCCTTATATTGACAGTGTTTGCAGAGGCAGTCATGTGTGACATGTGTATGAGACAGATGAAAAATCAAGGTGATGCTTTCCAGATTGGGCTGCTGATGGCATGCTTTTTAGATTTTGCTTGGACTGCATCAAACCATGTGCCTGGTAGGGTTGTGCAGTCTGGAGGACGAGACAGAATCTATCCTGAAGTAAAATTCTTAACCACATGTTGCATAAGCAGCAGCAGCTGTGGTGAATTGATTGACTTTCATTGCCCTGTTTCCCACTATTCATACAGGCAGTATACTCAGATTTTCCGATATAATAAAATATATTTTTTGATAACCCCTTTATTTATAGAAGTCCTGAGCATTCACAGCTTCAACTGAAGCTGATGAGGCCTGTGTATATGTTTATATATTCATGTGTATTATGTATACTACACATATATATATATAAACAGTACAACATAATACAAAGTACTCAGCTATTCAGGCACGAACTGGATATACAACATTACTGAATACTTTTGAAAAGCATTTTGTAACATTTGGACAATTTTAACAAAAGGAGAAGGGAAGGGAAGATTTATTATGTTGTTTTGCTTCATATTTGTGTAGTATTTTAGAAAAAGCTGAATAGAATTGTTTATTAGTGGCCTGTAAAAGGCTGGCAGAGATGCCCCACTCCATTTAGGACTCAAGGAGGGCTTATGCAGAGACAAAATCTGTGATTCAGTCTGTCCTTACTGAGGTCATCGTTCTATTCTTCAGAAGGTAGATGACCTCCATCTACCTTCTTGGTCTCTTCCCCAACTAGGTGCAGTTTTAAACTAGTACAAGATCACCCATTTCCATGAGTACATATTTTTCAAATATTGCCTTACAGAATTAATGTTCATTATTAACTTCAGAGTCATGCACGAAGTCCCCATATTTCATGCATGCAGATGCCATCATTGGAAAAGTGGCAAGTTAGAGGTACAAGCGGCTAGGTAGGTGTTGCCTCTCTTGTAGGACAAGAGGCCTCGCAGCAGGATCTAGACAGACTGGAGCACTCGGCAATGACTAATGGGATGAAATTTAACAAGTCCAAATGATGGATTCTGCACCGAGGATGCAGTGACGCTGGGCACACATATAAACTGGGAGAACACTGTCTGGAGACAAGCCCTGCAGAAAGGGGTCTGGGGGTGCTGGCCGACAGCCGGCTCCATCGGAGTCAGCAGCGTGAGCCCTGGCAGCCAGGAGGGCAAACCGCACCCTGGGGTGCATCACACACAGCACAACCAGCCGGCCAAAAGAGGGGATTATCCTGCTGCATTCAGCGCTGGGGCGGCCTCACCCTGAGCACTGTGTGCGGTTCTGGGGCCCACGATTTAAGAAGGATGTGAAGGTCCTTGAATGCATCCAGAGGAGAGCAACAGAGCTGGTGGAAAGGCTGCAAGGAATGTCCTGTGAGGAGAGACTGAGGACTTTGGGCGTGTCTGGTTTGGAGCAAAGGAGGCTGAAGGGCAACCTCATGGCTCTCTACAGCTTCCAGATGAGGGAAGTGGAGAGAGAGGTGATGATCTCTTCTCCCAGCATTCCAGTGAAGGATGCATGGGAGTGGTTCAAGACTGCATCAGGAGAAGTTTAGACTGCACATTAGGAAGCAT
>NW_010238478.1:877-1152 GCF_000690775.1 Eurypyga helias | reverse complement strand
GCCCGTGTGTGGGAGGGGGATGTGGTGGTGCACATGCGTGTGCGCGTCCCTGTGTGTCCCCTCCTGTGTCCCCATGTCCCCTCGTGACCACCCTCGTGTCCCCATGTGCACATCTGTGTACCCCCATGTGTCCCCCTACCCAGGTGCGTGTCCACACGTGTGTCCCCATGTCTCACTGTGTCCCCATGTCCCGCTGTGTCCCCGTCCCCTCCACGTCCCCGTGTGCCCTCGTGTCCCTGCGTGTCCCCTGACCCACCCGGGTGTCCGCAGGCCGG
>NW_010238478.1:0-239 GCF_000690775.1 Eurypyga helias | reverse complement strand
GGATGTGGATGCCACCCCCCGGGGGACACTGGACCTCACGCGGACACCCGGTCCCCTTTGCAGACCCTCCCCCAACGAAGAAGCCAGCGGCGCATCTCATAGGTGAGGGGGGGTGGGGGTGGGGGGATCCCTGGGTCCCCGATGGGAGTCGGGAGCCCAGATGGGTCCTTCCACGGGGGTGGCGGGGGAGGGAGAAGGGTCCACGGGGGGGAGTGGGAACCCGGATCCCTGGGTCCCCT
>NW_010238477.1:0-21932 GCF_000690775.1 Eurypyga helias | reverse complement strand
CCGGAGTTAAACCACGACACCCAGATGATCCGGTACCTTCTCGGTACAGCTCTGAATACAACCTTCAGACCCCTCGGGAGTAGTTACCGTTCCCTAGTATTTAATAAGGCCCAGTAATAGTACGGATGGCTAAAGCTTTGTAATGGGATCACTTATTTGATTAACTCAGCAGAAGGCCAACACGTTTTTCCAAGAGTCCCCGCAATATCCATCTTACTTTTGTTGCCCATGTGTCCCCAGCCTGTGATGTAGCAGTAGGTGTCCGGCCGAACCAGCTGGTCCTTGCCGGGCAGACAGACGGGTCTTACGTAGCTCGTCTCGTTGATATCCTCGTCCAGCTCCACGATGCTGATGTCGTAGTCTACGACGGCTCTGTTGTAGCGCGGATGGAGGATGATGGTCTTCACTAGTCGGGTCTGCGTGAAGCCTGATGGGTGATCGAGGTTGCTGATCCCAAACACTACTTTCCACACAGCTGCGTTTTCTCGCCTTTGTGAAAAAGGAAAAACGGGAAATTTCCATCAAGAGCATTCTTTGAAGCAAAAATATCCGAGATTTTTTTTCCTCCCTGACTTTCTGCACACTGCACTTGGCAATGCCTTGCACACACATGTGCTACAAAAAAACACGAGTACATGGGCATCATTACTTACAGCTACGATCTGAGCAACAAGCGGCAATCCTTTCCATTTCCCTCCTGCCTGCTGCCGAACAAACTGAAGCTCACACCTTCAAAAGGCACATGACCACCTATTCGTTGCCGCATTGAATGCCAAAGGCTCTCAGAACCATCCCTTGGATCCTGCCCAAGTCTTGGGTGCTCACGTGCGCGCTCTTGGCACGTACAGCTCACTCTGGGGTGACAGTATTGTTGGGTAGAATTGCTGAGAGCAGGAAGTCCAGCTCAAATCCCAGAGGAATCCCAAAGAACCCATTCTATTATGAAAATGAAATCTTTTATGATAGCCATGGGAAAAGTCCCTTATTTATTGGGCATTCACTCTGCGCCAAGCATACTTCCCGTGCCCAAGATCCAAGGTTCCTTGGACTCTTACAGTTGTTGAAGACTGTTTTGGTAAACATCCATAATCACCAAAAATTATCTATGTAAGTGGGAAGACTGAGCTGGGGTCTGTTGAGACACCAGAAAAAACCACAGACTCCATGAAAGGCTTGGAGGGTGCAATCTCTTGCTCATAATTGGTCACAGGATAAGTCACGGATCCCTCATTAGCCTGTGATTCTAAAAACCCTCTGAAAAGTCAGTATTTTTCACAACTGATGAAAGCCAGTTCCATGTAACTAAACTCTTCTGACAAGGTTGAAGCTTAATCAAAGCAGCGTAAATCAAAGGATGCAAAGTTTCAGCTTTTTCACAGTAGTCAACAGGATTGTAATTTCTGTAATTTGTAAAGAGATTTGCTTGCTAAATAAGGGCTATTTTTGTCTTGAGTTGCGTGAAAATTCTAATATTTCAGACTCTAATGATCACTTTACCATCATGATCGCTTTGCGAGTTTCTCCACAAGTTGCAAGATGAAGTGCCAAGACTATTCATAAGCTATTGTGTTTACCAACGCTGTAAAAAAGCATCGCTCAGAGCTACGAGCGGTCGCAGCCAGAATGCATTGTCCTACGGCCCAGAAAAAAAAAAAACCTTAATATCTTGGATGCTTTGGTGTAATGCATTTCAAACCAACCCTGACAAAACTCAGGGGACTGTACTAATAACACTGGCAAAGGGCACAGTGTTTAATGTAGCTCTTTCCATTTCTGCCCTCTACAAGTATTCATGCCTACTTGCATTAATACCTTCTGCTGCGTTATTGTTACACGGGCCTCATGTTCTGTATCCCAAACGTCACACGAACTTCACCAAACACCACAAAATGGAGCATTTTGTTTAAAGCAACACAGCACTTCAAAATCTGTTCTAATTGTTGGCTTATCTGGTTGGTTTGGTAAAGTTTTTAAATACTTCGTATCAGGGATGACCTTGCTGTTGCTGTATCAAGCTACACAAATGAAGAATTTAAAGATTTCAGGCTGCTGGGAACGTACCCTCATATCTATTGGGAGAGGCAGAACAGAAAAATGTTCATTTAACTACTCAAAGAATTATTAAACCAAAATATCTTAGTACTCGAGGCATTTAGAACACAAACGTGAAAGAGGCCTCTTGTATGCCATACCCTGAGCTCACGTAGATATTATATAGCCCTAAACGAGGGGCGGGTGAACAGCTCCAAAATGTAGTGTCAGTCTTTCTCCATTTGACAAAAATGGGAGAATTTTTCCTTTTAAAGTTGACATGCTGCTTTGCTTATCTTGTGGATGCCCCATCCCTGATGTCTTCAAGGCCAGGCTGGACGAGGCTTTGAGCAACCTGGTCTAGTGGAAGGTGTCCCTGCCCATGGCAGGGGGGTTGGAACTGGATGGTCTTTAAGGTCCCTTCCAACCCAAACCATTCTATGATTCTGTGATCTTTCACTACTGAGAGAAATCTCTTACCCGTGAAATTAAGTAGCAGTCCAATATTGCTGAAGGAACTGCCTCTAAATTCCACCCTGAATTTTAGATCACCAGAAAAAGTTCTTCCAAAGGTAAAGAAATATTCCAGACACTGCTTAGCTTTCCTTAAAAATAGAACGGGAAAGAAGAGAAGTTCCTTGTGCAGGATCCAAAACCCGATAAAGACAATATTCTTGTTTGCATTATTCAGGTTTAGTGCTGTTAGTTTAGAAGGAGGGTTAGCTAGGTTACTCTTTCTGGTTATGACTTTGCTTCTCTCTGAATGGAATCAGTTCTTGAACATCCTTAGGGCTCAACGTGACGTCATAGTCAGAATTGAGGTCTCTCCGATATCATTTCCTCTGGCATTTCCATTAGTAGCCTCTCACCTTGAGATACTCATGCTATCACCTGCCTGACGTCGTCCGGTTTGGACACAAAAGCCTTTGTCCCTACCACAAGAGCCATCAAGAGCCAGGAAAAAAACCCCAACAAATGCCAAAGAACTCAGCGTTTGATAAACAGACAAAATTCTTACTGAAAAAGGGAATAATTAATGGGATAAAGAAATGTCAGTCAAGAGATACTTGCTTACCACAGAATTCCTGCCGTCTTGAACAGAAAGGAAGGTGTTTAGTGTAGTCTAAAATAATTTCCAGTAAACAAGTACCAGTTTAAAGCAGGATTAAGCACTGATGACAACAGCGTAGCAAAAAAAGCACTCGCTAACTACAGCAGAAAACACACACTTCAATTATCTTTAGAAACCCAATTAAATTACTTCGGTACAGGACAAAAGTAATGAGGTAATAAAGTTCCCTCTTGAATCTGGAGTTCGTTAAAAAGAAATGTTAACACCAAAAAGCTGACAATGACCAAGACAAATCCTAAGACGTGTAAACTTCCTCTGCACTCCAGATGATTGTCCATCCACCACAGGGCCTCAGATACCAGAGGGCCTCGAGTAGTGGTTAATACTGGCTTTTTAATGATTCCAATCCTAATAAAGGAGTGTAGTGTTCATAATTACAAAAGGCAGTTACTTCAGTATGTCAGCTGCACTGTAAATACTTGGGGTTTATTTTCACTAATGGTCACAACATTTTTCCAGGGTCATTTCTATGCTGGTGCCCAGAATTATTTTTTAGAATCACAGAAAGGTTTAGGTTGGAAGGGACCTTAAAGATCATCTAGTTCCAACCCCCCTGCCATGGGCAGGGACACCTTCCACTAGACCAGGTTGCTCAAAGCCTCATCCAGCCTGGCCTTGAACACTTCCAGGGATGGGGCATCCACAGCTTCTCTGGGCAACCTGTGCCAGTGCCTCACCACCTTCTCTGGGAAGAACTTCTTCCTGATATCCAATCTAAACCTCTCCACTTTCAATTTAAACCCGTTACCCCTTGTCCTGTCACTACAGGCCCTTGTAAAAAGTCCCCTCCAGCTTCCTTGTAGCCCCTTCAGGCACTGGAAGGTGCAATAAGGTCTCCCCGGAGCCTTCTCTGCTCCAGGCTGAACAAGCCCAACTCTCTCAGCCTGTCCCCATAGCAGAGGGGCTCCAGCCCTCGGCGCATCTTCGTGGCCTCCTCTGGACTCGCTCCAACCCGTCTATATCCTTCTGATGTTGAGGGCTCCACAACTGGATGCAGCACTCCAGGTGGGGTCTCACCAGAGCAGAGTACAGGGGCAGAATCCCCTCCCTCGACCTGCTGGCCACACTATGGGAGTTGTGTGAGAGCCATAGGATTAGTGTTTTGGTCTTCTTCCTTTTCCCATTTCCTGCTAAAATCACCGAGCTTCCCTGCATCTTCATTTAGCTTTCATCAGTAAAGACACCAGCAATGAATAATAAAGCGTGTGAAAACCTAAACTGGTGCTGGTTTATGCCATTCCCTTTCTTTTTCAGTCTCTTGAAACCAGGCCCCTGTGATCTGCCGCTCTGCGACAGCCATCGCCCACCCCCAGCGTGTTTGGTAGAGTTCACTTTATGAACTCTATAATCAAGTGATTTGGTAGAGTTTGCCCTCGGTCCTTCCCCCGGGCAAGTCTGGATGAACAGTAAAACCGTCTGAGCCCTCTCACCCTTCAAAGCAGTGTGCCACTGTCAAGACCCATCTCTTTGCAATCAGAACGCAGCCGCAGATGTGTCCGCTGGGCTCGCTCTGCAGCGAGCACTGCCACGGCCATCGGCCTGGGCGACTGGTCCTCCCACCAAGGATCCTCTTGTTCATGCGAGCAGCTGGGCGACGGCCACAGTCTGGGGAGGAACAGATGCAGAAGGGAGTTAATCGTTAGCACAGCAGCAGCGCAGACGAGACCTCCTGCAAGAAAACTGGGCACCGAGTCGTGAAATTACAGCCAACAATATGGTAAAAGAAGTCATCAGCCACCACACAATAGTATCACGCATATTGAGTCATTTTCGTCTTTCCTTTATAACAAAGAATTTGCTCTCCTGGTAATAATTTTGACCAGCTCAGCCTGAAATATTAACCACGCTAAGTTTGGGATCCTGCCTCCCCAGCACTCTGCCCGTTCTACTTCCACTGCAAATGATACCAGACTGTCACTCTTCTGAAATAGTTAGCCCTTCACTTTTGTTTCACTTTATATTCCGGATTTTTAAGGTGGTAGACTTATTACTTACCCTGTTTATGCTCAGTCTGATTTAGAGAACAAAAGAACACGGCCACTTTCTGCAGTCAGCCTCCTGAGGGAGGGTAGGCTGCCACCGCGTTTGGCTGCGGGAATTTAGTGGCGAAGAAATAAAATTGGAGCAATGGTTATTTCTAACTTGTAATTCTTCCTGAGGTCACCCAGCCTCAGCGGGCACGGGGTTTTAAGTGCACTTAAATCAACACATGTCAGGAGCAAACACCTCCGACAAGCCCCTAAGAGTTTTTTATCTGAAAAGAGCAGTAAATGTTTTCATTAGTTTCCCACATTTAGGTCATTCTTTGTGATTCGTTTTCATTGTCTCATGCTAATTCATAATTTAAGTGTTCCTCAGCAAAGCTCTCCTTGCCTGCAGAACAGCACTGAAGATGAAGAATTTCTGCATTTTCACACCACTTAAATTGCACAGTCTGCCGTGCCTACGGACTTAGCCTGTAGCTTTCTACTTCGGGTTCTTCCGTCCCTCGAGCTACAAGTAAACCGGTCACAACTCCCATAACCACTCTGGTGGTGAAGGGTATCTGCAGCTGGAAGTTTTATCGAATTAGGTTTTGGAACCTGACTGCTGATAAAATTCATGTTTTGGGAGCAGAACTGGGCTACGGCAATACACAGTTGTGTAGTCAAAAAAATAAGAAACACTGATGAAACGGAATAGAGGGGGGTGGGAAAAACCCAAAACAATGTAAAACTGGACGTTGCTAAAATCTAGTCAAATTTCAGAATGAACCAAAACATCTGCATTTCTGAAAGGCATCTAACACATCTTGAAAAGCATCTTTGTTGTATACGTGCTTCCCTCTTACCTTCTTTAGTGCAGGAAAGAGCCACTTTGCTTCTGCTTCGGCACATCTGCCTAAATATCGAAACAAGAACAGGGTGGAGATCTCAATTAATCGATGTAATCTTTGGCAATTTGCAAATCAGCACAGGTATTGGGCTCATTGTGGTGAACCAGGTGTTAAAAATTCCCCCCAGACCGTACAAAGAATCCCAAGGAGCTGCTTACGCCAGCTCATCCCTGGTTTCCAGCGTCTGCCTGGAGATAATTCAAAATACGGGTTCAGCTTTACACTGCGTTTCATGAGTGGGTGCTACAGTTCGCAGACTGCCTCTCTCTCTGGGCACGGATCCAGCTCCCCGGTCAGCTGGGAAGTGCTGTCTGTCAGGTCTTGATCTGTGGCACCTGATGGCACAGAGATGGCCATTGTCCTCTTCCTCACGGCCGAAGGACGGAATTTTCTTTGAAGCACCTTTGATTACAGGTGATGTTTCGTGCCCAAAAAGTTTGGGTGTTTCAAAAAAAATCCAGGAATTTTGCAAAAGTATTAAAATACCTAAAATTTTCATTTCTGTAGAAAATTTTCATTTCTGTAGAAAATTTTCAGACGAGAGAGGAAAGAAGTGAGATTGTCAAAGGAAGAGAGATCCTTGTTACAACAGCGAGCATCGTTGCCCAGCCAGCTGACTGCCTTCGCAGCTCCGCCGCTTTTTCATTCCGACCCCAGACGTGCTTTTCTGAGGCAGGTGTAGAGCTAAATTAGAGCGGGCACCCACATCAGCTCTTCCCCAGGTAATTCTTGGAAGGCTGTAATCTCAGTCAGCCACCTAAAGAGAGGCTGCGTTTGATTTCCAGTCCTAGGCAGCAATGTGGGCACAAGCCAGTGAGCTCGCCAGGTCAGGTCGGATCTGTGAGCCGACCCGACCGCTGCCCTTCACACCGTGCACGCCCCGTTCCCACGCTGTGCAGATCAGCCTGCTTTCTGTTCCTGAAAACGCGGACCACAGAATGCTGTTACTAGAGACAGACCACCCGTTTCAGGAAAGAAAATCCTGTGCGCAGTTTTGAGGGGCGTTTGCCCTCCGTAAAAAAGAAAAATACATGGATTAAAACTGAGACCAGCCACACTCATGTCTCTGATTTACCAAACAGGCAGCCCTGGAAGAAAAAACTAAACTTTATGTGTGCAAACCCTTCACAGTGCCATTGGCTCTCACCCAAACTTTATGAAATGAGTGGTGCATTTTTTAGTTCCTGCCCGCGTTCCCAGTGATCCAGGAGCCTGACGGCTCCTTCAAACACCCAACATACACACGGTTCGCATGCTGAAGTTGATCCAGGTGAAAGCACCCATCCTGCAGGGCTCAAGAGCACTTCCCAGCTCCTGGGCTTGTCTTGGCTTCCTGTTGGGAAGAGACTAAAGGCGTATTGTCCCCTGTGCAAGCCAGGCACGTGAGAAGTGACGCAGGCCTGCGGGTCCTCCTGTGGGGTGGGAGGCAGGTCAAACAAAGCCATCCTCACCCTTCATGCAAGGCCTTCGCTTCTCCCTTCTTGTTAGCCATTTTCAGGATTCGGGGAGACGGGAACATCTGTTCCTACATATTACTTTCATCTCTGTAATAGCTTTATCAATAATCCTCATTACTGATGTTTTCTCTCCTTTAACTTGTACTTTGGATGAACCTAGATCTTTTCCTACCAGATCTTGTAACTCAGAGGCTTCAAATCCATCCCTTCACACATATTCCTAGCAGACCACTTTCAAACATGTCCAAGTACCTTGACGCTTCTGCTTTGCACTTCAGTGACTGAACAGAATACGACTGTGGGCCTGCCTTTGCATCTGGTCACAACCCAAGGTGTTTATTCCTGTATTACTCTGGAGGAAAGCATTTAGGTACCAGTAGGGTAGTGGAAAGAGACAATGAGAAAGGAAATAGAAGAGTTCAGAAGAATTTTTTCAAGTATCAGATACCATTGTGTACTGGCCCTTCTTCTAGTGAAGGAATAAAAGAGAATTTAAATGAATAGGGAAAATACTGATGTAAAACAGAACTAGCAGAAAGCTGAGATGTAGGAAAGCAAAAGTAGATGCTTGCAGCCATAATCTTTTTTTTTTCCCTACAGAAAATAATGGAGTCAAGCAAAAGAGGAGGAGATGTATTCCTCAGATTTGTGTCTTCACACATGTTGTACCTCTACATTTAGACAAGACAGTCTTTCCGTGGGAAACAGGATTTTCTGTGGAAGAAGGATGTTCTGAAATCTCCTAGGCATTTGAAAGAGGACAGGGAAACAAGCAAATTGCTTTCTGAAGAAGGCAGTTGCAGATGGGGATTAGGTGGGTCTCCCAGTTCTGCCCTGGTTTAGGTCCATTGACTCTGCCGAGTCACACACGTCTCAGTCATGAGATCCTGGCTTCTCATTACCAACTCCCTGTTTAGCCGAGTTAATTACAAGGAATACACCACCATCTGAAGCCAGAGGAGCTGCTAAAGAAACTACTGCAAGTGGATATAGCTTCTGCTGGAGCAGCTGTGGTCGCTCCACATGGATGAATCCAAACTACAAGGGCTGCCGAGGATGCAGGTTTCGCTGTATAGTACTGCTGGATTTTCTTCGTCAGCAGGGATTTAATGACTGTGTCTGGTCCAGGTGCCTCAAGGCCATCTCCTCTATGTCACTCAATGCTATTAGTCCTATGTCACCTCTGTGTCACTCAAATGCTGTTAGTCTAGCAGAATGAGCCCTTTTGAGTTCACAAGGTGGACTCAAAAGCAACTACACTTGTAGTAGACACTAAAATCATTACAGACTGTATCTTAGCAACTCCCATGAGTATGTGCTGGGATTTATACACAGATCTCTTGGAAAAAAAGAGTTTAACAAAGGAACTTTGTCATCCTCCATTGCTGACTACCCATAGCAGTGAAATAAGTCTCGTTACTTACCCCTTCACTAGAAGTGCGTGTAAAGTAGAGGCATTTTTATTCTTCCAGTCTGCGTGCAGATTCAGCCATTTTTGATGCTTCATCTCCTCACTCGCTATTACAATTTCTGTTTTGGATGGTCCTCTGAAACAAATGAAAGACATTCACAGACCTTGCAGTAGGTCGTGACGCAACAATTCTGAAGGTGATGAGGCCCCAGTGCCTGTTTACTCAGTGTACAGCAGAATGTTACGTGAGAGCCACGTGTGGCAGAATCACAGAGGGATGAAACCACCCCAAGAAGCCAGGGCAGCTCACATGTTACTGTCACTTACATTTTCTGGCAAGAACCAGAATTGGCATAGGGAACAGCAAGAGCCTTCTGGTGGCATTTACTGTAGTGCATGCATTGACATACTGTTTCTACAGTTTCTTGCCTCCAAAAATACTGAAAAAAATAGATCTTCATATGAAGAAGAGGTAAAAAATATTTTCTTACATTCCTATCTTTGGAAATCCATTAAAATTTAACAGTAAAGAGCAGTCTGGGTCTTGTTAATAATGCTTGACAGTATCTCTAAGTCCAAGCTGTCTGCTTTGCAAAAGAGAACAAATCACGGGTGATGATGCCAAACCTATCCTTCTGCAGCAAATTCACAGGAATATGAAAGTATCTTGGCATGGTTCGCCAGGAGATATTTTCACATAGCCACTTTCTCAGTTTACTTATTGCCTGATAGGCTCAAGCCACTGAAGAAACTGCTGGTTTAGTAAACCTCAGTTCCTAAATGGAAGACTAGCAAGGTTTTGTTTAGTTTGCTGGTTTTTTGCTTTAGTTTTTTATAATAACTTTACAAGTCATGCAACTTTCCAGCACAGAGCCACCCGTGATTAGCCACCAATCCCTGCCACTGACAAGGCCTTTCCAGGACTGCTCTCCTCAACACTGGTCAGAGGCCAGATTCTCAACCCTCGTTCATGGAAAATAGAATGAGGGAAGTTCAGAAAAGTGTGATGTGTCCTAAGACTTGCCTCTGCACCCAATCTCTCATGGCAGTACCTCTTAGTGCCGGCCCAGTGATTGACTTGTCTTAAGGTCCGATTTTCGGTATTAACTATATTTATTTTAAGATATTTACAAAAGTGCAGCATCCTTTACCCACTTGATTGCATAGATTAACAAAGATGAAAGAATCCTGTATCGTGGTAAGGCTGTCAGCGCAACCATATGGAAATGTCTTCAGCGGGGCTGGCAGAATTAACTAGGCTCTGAGGTCACGGCCCTGGATCCTGCCTGCTACATGACTTATTTTTCAGAACCTTCTCTGGGCATATTAAGAAAATATCATTCCATGACCTACTATCCAGAATGTGCAGGCAGATAGTAACAAGCATTTTTAAAGACTCCGTTTTTTCCTCATTTAGAGAACGCTGTGTGCTGCAAAAAGAACTTTCTTCCTCAGTGCCTGCCTAGAGCAAACACTTAAAACTCTCATCTCTTTATTACCATCATTTGCTTATTTCCCACCAAACATCCACACACTTTTTTTTTTCTTACAATGATGTTCTGCCTTATGACCTGTGAACAATTATGTTCGACATTGCACGACTGTGTGCAGCCGTATTTGCTGTCGCCGTAAACCGTGTCTGACCTATAAAGTAAGTAACTCAAAAAGGTGCAAATATCGTGCCATCTGGTGGATCCAACTCTATATTATCCCAAATGCCAGATTATTTTGTTGAAACGTGCAGTTCTGAATTACAGCTTGTGATGCTATAATCACCACTAAGCAGATATCTACTTCTAAACCAGGGCCGCAACCTACAAGACACTTAAGCCTGTATGAAATCTTATAATTATTAATACAATGTATTATACTTTAGAAGTAAAATTATGGCTATGCCTTTTTTTCTTGGTGGTCACTGCTTGATACAACATACACTCAAAACCAGTATGCCCTAATTTAAGTCTTTAGAATGCCTTCCATGAAGATTTATAGAGCGTTCCCCTCCTTGAGGATGTTTATATGAGGTTTTCTTTCAGATAGGCAAGGCCCACCACTTGTCTGCTTCCCTCTCGTTTAACTAGAAATAGCCAGAATGAAGGGGACCCACGAGCCCCATTTTTAGCTGAAGAAGGCAGGAAACAATGGTTAGCATTTGTGCAGAGACAGAGCACGCTGCGAACTGCCAGAGGAAACGAGCTACAAATGTTAGAGCAGGAGTAAGGACGCCGGCCGGTGTGAGCTTCCGGGGCTGAGACTTGCAGCATCCAGGGAGGGGCTGCGATGCCAGGAGCGTTCGTTACCCCAGGGACTGAACAGCACTAGGAGAAAAGGAGGGAGTAGGGCAATGGGAACTCATTTTAGCCAGACCTGTCCTGTGCTCCAGAAACACAGCAGGCAGCAGGTTGTACTTGGCCCCTCTTGGAGCTGCAGCCCACAGTTCCTCCTGTGGACACACTCTAAATAAAAGGGAAGAAGGATCTTTCAATGACCAGAGCCGCGCCAACTCCTGGGGTATAATTCCTCCATTAGAATATTTTGCTTTACTGAGTTTTTTTACAAGAACAAGCTTGTAGCTGCTAATTACTTTAAGACATCAATCTCTATCTTTGAGTTCGAAATCAGCTCTCTTGCTAATTTTTTATTTTAGTGGCCTGACGAGTTGATCTAAATTAAGTCAATCTGCACAGAAGTCATGTGTGTGGCCATATGAGTCTGTCAAGATTTCAGTCAAGCCAAATAACGAACCTTTTTTATGGAACACTTTCAGAAGGCTCTTTCACTTCTTTGCAGGTTTTCTTCTTTTCTTTTTTTTTCCCCTTTGGTTTGCATATAACAGAACAGCTTTGTTCAGAAACAGGGTGTTGATTTTAGACTAATGCTTTTAATTATTACCTGTGTTGCAACAGTAAACAAAACTGAAACCGTATTTGTGGACTGAAACCGTATATGCCAGGAACACAATGTGCAGTTTCGAGGCACCCCAGTTTATTCAGGGAGGATATGCAGAAACTGGAGAGGGTCATGCAGATGGCTTTCCAATTTTCCAGAGGCCTATGGCACTGACACAAAGAGGGGTTGAGGGAA
Organism: Eurypyga helias; assembly: GCF_000690775.1. Taxonomy (NCBI): domain Eukaryota; kingdom Metazoa; phylum Chordata; class Aves; order Eurypygiformes; family Eurypygidae; genus Eurypyga; species Eurypyga helias. Next base: position 9,942 of record NW_010238477.1, on the reverse strand, counting down.
CCGGACTTGTTTACTCTCGTGAGGAAGAAGCTAAGGGACAGTTCCATAGCAACCTGCAACTACTTAATGAGGAGTTAAAAGGGGATGGAATCAAACTTTTCTCAATAGTGCTGCGTGGTAAAACAAGGGGAGATGGTCTAGAGTTGCAGCTTTGGAGATTCATAGCAGATGGAAAGGAAACATATTTCACAAGGAAGGTGGATCAGCCCTGGAACAGACAGACTGTGGAATCTTGATCCAGCAAGGTTTTCAAGACTTGGCTAAACAGAACAGTGGCTGAGCTGATCTCGTTTTGGTGGTAGTCCTGCTTCAAGTGGGAGACGGACTCGCTGTTCTCCAGACATCTGTGACAATGAGGCTTTTATGCACTCCTGCTCAGTTCAAATACCCTGTAGTGACCACAACCTCTGCTGAAGAGCTAACTCTCGAAAAAGACTAACAGTTACTAAAACAGATTTTTCACACATAAGGCCATCTTCTAACGTTAAAGTACAGTCACTGAACAATCTACATCACGTTGTTAGTGATATCTGCAAACGTAAGACATTCATACCATGGGAAAAACAATGTGCGCCCTTTGAGCGGTGATCTTTGGACCAGAGCCTTCACCAGGCTTTCAAAGTAACTTACAAATCCTACCTGAATCCCATGACTTTATAACATCTCATGGTGCTGTTTGGATGGAACCATTTGAGTACTGAAATATTATTTTAAACCCAGGGGGTTCTAAGAATGTATTACTGACTAGACCGCAGGAATTTAACTGTCTCATATGTCTCATATTAAATATCTGCAGTAAATCTTCATGTCCAAAAGAACTCTGCTAGAGCTTCGGAGCTCAAACATGACACTCAGTGAATACACTTTAGGCTGCCTGTAGTCAGTCTACTGACTTCTCCAAGACCGTAGAAAAAGTGCCATCGTTAAATAAATTTACAACAGACGCACAACAAAGAGCACAGTTTTAGGATTCTCCCAGTTTTAGTCCCCCTCCCTGCCTCCCTTGTAAAAAATCTCTAATGATGGAGAATCCTCAGCATTTCCAGGCAATATATTCCAGGATTTACCGTTAGCAATTTTATTCTGTTTGTTCTAAATCTCCCTACCTGTCATTAAAGCTCATTACGTCTGTCTCATTTCCCCTGGAAATGGAGAACAGTTTATTCCTTGTCTCTTTGCAGAAGCTTTTCACCCATTTTGGGGCTCATACACCTCCCTCACCGTGACTGACCACCCAGAGTTTTCAGCCTTCCTTCACAGACAATGCTGCCCAGGTCTCTGGTCATCCCTGCTGACCTGTCCTGAACTCTCCCCATCTGGTCAAAAATCTGACGCAGACTGAGCACACCAGAGTGATTGCACATAAACACTCCTGGTTAATTCAGGCCATTTCTCCAGTCTGTCAAAAATTTTTGAATTCTAATCCTGTCCCCCAAAATGCTTTCAGATCCTCCCGGCTTGATGCTGAATGAGAAATTACTAAGCGTGCTCTCCACTCCAGCAGCTGAATGACTCATGACAACACTGAATGTCACCCCAGACACGCTGGGATGTGTCTAGCCCCCACCGATACATCTTCAGGGTTTGACAGCGAATCACCAACAGCCTCGTATCATCTTGGTCCATATCCCCTTACTTATTTCAAAAGTCATTTCACATAGAGTGAAAGTTAAAAATAGCACACATCTACCGTTTCTTCTCTACTCACAGTGTCTCGGCCTTTTCAAGGAATAAATTGAGGGAATCTGACATGATTTGTTGCTGATAAATATATTCTGTCATTAAGACTTCGTACCTCCATACTTATTTGTTGATAATTGAAACTAGGCCACTAGTTTGTGAATTTCCACATCTTCCTCTTTTTCCCTTAGAGTGAAAGATGCCATACTTAACAGTTTTCAGCCTTATGTAGCCATTCTCCACAATTACCATTATTGGCAGCCATGATGGAGAACTGCCATAGCCATAAATCTTACATGCATTTGCAAGAATTTCAGCAAAACTGGCTACTTTGAAGAGCAGTGTATAACCTATTATTCTCTTATTACTCGAGCCCTAATTCTTAAGTCTTTGCCATCACAGAAACATAGCATGTTTTGCTGAGGTTTCTTTGTGGTTTTGTTTTGGGTTTTGTTTGTTTGTTTGTTTGCTTTATTTGTTTAACATCCCTGGCTTTTCTGATTCTTTCTCCTGACACTTATGCTGATGCTCTATACCAGTTCTTGTAAGTTTGAACTACAACTCCACTCTCTCCAGAATTCCAGTTTTTGGCCACCATACAGCTCATGCCTCAGCCTCGTCTTGCTGCTTCACAGAAAGAAGTCTGCTAGATCTAATGAACAGCAAAGGGCACATATAATTCTAACATATCTTTTTATTTTTTAATCTAAGAAGTTTCCTTTAACCTAAGGCAATTTCACAAAAAGTTATTTAACAATTCTACAAAATCAGTCACTCATAAAATCAGAAAGGCAAGACATTTTAATTTGCAGTAGCACTTATGTCTACCAGAGTAGGAAATTCTAACTTAGATTTTACTAATTTTAAAAATTTCAGTTTAAAAATTAGACTATTCCTTTAATAGGTTTAATTTCAAGCTATGGATTCCCTTACACGTGCTTAAGAGAGAGAGATTTAGAATTAAAAAAGAAAACTAAAACCCAGCCTGTCTTCTACATTATAAATGTGCTTGCAGTGGGGAAATTAATTAGGGTAATTTCACTACATGACTTGTACCATGGAAATATTAAAGAAATAATTTTCAAAGCATTCTAGCCTGCTACCTGCTGATCACTGTGCACAACAGTCAAAGTTTATAGCACAGTTTATAGTGAAACACAAGGAACATTATGACTTGCATACTATTTCATAATGAAAAAAACCCCCAACCAGAAGAGAAGGCAGGGACTAATTTTAGGTTATGAAGTTAATCATTAAAAGTAACATAATTCAGGATACGTCTTTATAACAATGGTTTTAATACCTCATTCTCCCTATTCCATTATGGAAAACTCTCTCAAATGGATTAAATTGCAAGTTTAGAATAAAGTATAACCCATAAACTGGATTCCTTCTCCCTTCAAAGTAGCAGTAACATTCCTCTGTTCAGCTTCTATAATTCCATTGTTTTAAGTGTCATGTGACAGCAGGCTTGAAAAAGGAAGCTTTGTGTTATGCCAGAAGGTAATGAATAACGTGTGTATGGGCGCTAATATAAAACAAATTAGGCCCATTGCAGAGCTGGAATAGCATCTGTTTCCTGTCTGCAATTATTTACTGGTTAAGATGTTTCTTGGTCTTGAGCAGAACTCTATAAACCCATCAACTATTAAGTAAAAGATCAAGACCTTGATTTTTAACAGCGTCGAAATACGAGAAATTTGAAATTTCAATGTGAAAACATATGGAGACATAGAAAATGGAAATTAAAAAGATTCACAGCATTGACAGAAAACTAAAACATGTACGATTAAATAGTTCTTAAAATTTTTGGTGGAAAGCAGGTAATCATTGTGATAGTTCCAGGTTTCAAAATGCCTATGGACTTACGTCCTACCTGATGGACTACTCATCTCTATTGGGAATGAGTTACCATGTAACTACACTGAAGAAGATTTTATATGCTTGCTCCTTCTCTGTCATTTGAGTCTCTGTAAGTTATAGGATTCATAAAGTATGATTTTGTAGCTAAACTTTAAAAAGACCATTTTGAGCCACGTAAATTTAACACTTCAAATAAAATACAGATTTTTTTACTGGAAATGTTAATTCAGCTTCAAGTTAAATGTCCAGTTCTTCATTTAAGATTAATTAGCTATTAATTTTAAAAATATGAAGGACACATTTCAGAGAAAAATAATGTTTTGAAATAAAATTTTAAGTGTTTAATTTTAAAAGGTTGAAACAGAATAACTTGACTTTTCAGACTCTTTTTCCTTGCTGAAACTATTCACTGAATTTGAACAAGATTTGTTGTTACTTTTGTTCAACATTGTCCTTTAGAGAACTATTATTCACTAAGAAATGTTCCTGTAGTTCTACTGGTAATAACACATCAGCCAGAAAAAACACTTGAACTTGCAAATGAATTTTCTGGACTGATAGATTTAATATCTGTTTAGTGTTAAACTGAGTAAATTTGACTTGGATGTCCCTAGGAGGAAAAAAAAAAAAAAAAAAGGTGGTTTATAATGCCATTTGTACAAACTGTGACATAAAATAGTTTGAAAAAGGATTTGTGATGAACCATTACAATAAGACTGTTTCTTTGGCTGGCAGTATTCGTGTGTTTTGCTATTTCTTTTAGTCAGTCACAGCATCACAGAAGGGCTGAGGTTGGAAGGGACCTCTGGCCATCATCTGGAACAGCCCCTCTGGGTCAAGCAGGACCGCCTACAGCCAGTTGCCCAGGAGTACATTCAGACAGCTCCAAGGTTGCTGGAGATATGAAATCACCAATAACAATTATCTTTTTACTTCAAGAAAGAAAATGATCCAATCATGGAGCTGAAAAGTGTTATATAAGTGACCATATGCTTAATGACTGTTTGAAGTGATTGTCACAATTTGCAAGGAATTACTATGTTGAAATTTCTTCCAAAAAAAGCCTTAGCCAAATAATGATATATTAACTACATATGTACATGAAAGGTGAGTCATAATCTATCAGATTTAATCTAACACAACTCTAACACACTGATTAAAGTCTACCTAAATTAACATTCTTTTATGGTTGCTCAAAATTAGTTATTCAGTAAATTTTATTTGATAGAGTTATTTGCTGTCATTCTCTAAAGAAAAAAAAAAAGTATTCTGAAGAAATTGCTACGTTGCTGAATCCTCTAAAGATTTAACAGAACACACTGCAGCCATGGAAAACATGAATATACTCACGGGAGGTCAAGCATATTTTACATTCTGTTGAGTGGGTCTAGAAATCCAGATTGAATTAATGAGTTCAAACACTTTTTCTTTGGTGTGGATTTTGATTTACTAAATATCATCTTTATTCTTGAAGGAAATAAAGTAGGTTAAACTCAGAAGTTCAAATTTCTAACGTGGGTAGGACAGAAGCATTCCATTTTTGTTTCTGTGATGGTTTTCAGCAAGTTTCTTCAAGGCCAGGCTGGACGAGGCTTTGAGCAACCTGGTCTAGTGGAAGGTGTCCCTGCCCATGGCAGGGGGGTTGGAACTAGATGGTCTTTAAGGTCCCTTCCAACTCAAACCATTCTATGATTCTAAGTTAGACATTAAACTTCCATTATTTCTGTTGCAGAAATAGTTAGAGAGTCATTAGGAAATGTAATTATTCGTGCGAGGGCAAAAGATTATTGGTCCAGCAGCTTGATAGCTCAGTAGGCAAATATTAGTTAAGAACTTTGTACCAAAGAGTGAGAAAGTATTAGGGAAGACAAAAGTCCAGGCAGCAACAAGAGATCAGCCTTTCCCTTCCACAAACACAGGCAATGTAGATGCTGTGGCAGAGGAAAGAAGGAAAAGGATTACCTGTTTCCATGGATCACCAGTGGCACAGCCTCCAAGAAAGGGAGCAGCAGCAGGAGGAGGCAGAGCTTACTGTAGATTTTTATTACAAAAGTAACTTGGGAAACAGCTGTGATTTTATGCCGATACTGCTAGAGCAGAGCAAGCAGATCAGCTGAAATTCCCCTGTACTCTGCGGGGTACAAGCTGCTGAAGGTTATCATTATTACTTTTGTTATCTCGTCCCAGTGCAGGAAACAAACTACTCCACTGCACTGCCATACAGTAACAGACCAACTCCACTAACTCCTGGGTTTGTCACATCTCAGATGGCAGCTGCTTTTATGATCACCATACCATCAATGAAAAATGAGGAGTCCAGAGTATACGAAAATGGTTTTCTTCGACTAAACATCAAGCCAAATCCAGTCTCTTCTGACTTCGTGTTCTGTCCCTGCACAGCACGCCCACCTTCAGCAGCACACACCAGGTCATAGCTAACCCTCGATCCCAGACACCGAGGGCAGCTGCTGCTCTGTTCTCCACCTGTGTTAGCAGGAAACCTGACTGCCAGACAGGCTTCAGTGTATTTAAATCTGGGACTAAGCCAGAGGTCTCTGAACAAAATTGCATGCCCTGAGACGAGCAGCAGTCCTATCAGGGGATCTGACATTCCCTTCTGGCTGCGAAACCTGAGACTTGAGTGAACAGTTCCCACCAGGCTCTCAGCTTTATAAACAAAAGTTTACTTTGCATCTCACGTTCTTTTTGCACTAGAGCAAAACACAGGAACTGCTAAGAACACACGACTTGAGCCACAGCCATCACTAGTCCAAAGGCTTTCAGACAATGTTTGGAACTTACACAGTTTGCTGTGATGTTGCATCACCCATCGCACAACACGTTGCTGTGAAAAACTGGAGAAACACATCATCTGTGGAACTACAACTGGGCAATGACCAGGAAAATAGCTCAAATTTTGTGCAATAGAATTACCTTTAACATTGTTACGGGCACAATGCTTACACCTCCCAAACAGGCAGACTGATGATCTGTAAAATGTGCTACCACAATCCACTAAGTTAACCTCACTTTAACCACTGCCATTTAATTCTCTTAATTTATTTAGATTAATTAGGCTGAAGAATTAAAAATATCTACAAGCTGTTAGAAAGACATTGCTTTCATATTTTAGACATCACCACACTATATAGCAATTGGGAGCTGTCATTTGGGAAAGCACCAGAAACAGTTACGAAAAATAGTTTACACAGCTTTACAGAAAATAAAAATACTATATGCTACTACTCATTGTAATTCCTGGCCTGTGGTATTAAGAATTCTCAACTTTGATATCTCATGTGCGCTGTTCTTCTCCAGGAATAGACAAGAAAACTATTAAATCAAAATCAAGTATCACCATAAATCATTATTAATGAAATCTGCATAGCCACAAAACTGTGTGTATGTTGCTATGGACAGAATTTCTATATTCACAGCTTTAATTTTTTGAAGGAGTAAAAGGAAGTATTTTCCATTGGAAATACCTGAAGAAAAACGCTGCGTAAAACTCGTTATATTTATTTTAAAAAAATAAAATGATGAAGTGGAGCATTTTCCATTTTTTCATGATTATTTGAGCTCTATGCAATAAACAGTCTGATTTACCTGTACCCTCAGTGGTGACTGGAAATAGATTATGAAATACACCAACATTACCAACCTCTCATTCAGACATTCTTGTTATCCTAAGTTAAATAAATAACATATGCAGGACATAATGGCCAACAGATGAAGTTTAGGGCTTTAGATCAGATTTCACAGTGGCATGAAACTCCAATTTATCATTCACTCTTCAACTTTACCACATAGAAAACGTTATCCTCCTCTGTGACATTTTCACTGATCCCCCAGGCAATGTTAACAAAAGAATTAAATAATTATATTGACTCATATTTTTTCTTTTTGAAGTTAGTTCTTCTTATGAATCTTCTTCAAAGCTACTTTACTGTATTTCTGGCAGTGTCACTTCACAAAATCTTAAAGAATAAGTAAGAAAATCAAGCTTCAGGTGATTGACAAGATCAGGCATTAAGGCAGGAAAGACAAACACTGCCAGGAAAAATTAGAAATCAGTATTAGAATCAAGCTGAAGTTGTCGACTTCAGATTTGAACTAGAATTTCCCACTGTCCTTCACACAATCACCTGCCACTATGAAAAAGAATTTGTAGATAAATTGAATTGTAGAATATCTTTCCTTTTGGAAAATGGATTTGTCAGATTTAAGAATTATTTGTATCTCATAGATTTTTTAAAAAGTTATAGGATTGATAACATCTGTTAGCAAACCTCAGTGAAGAAGAAGGAAGGTAGAAGTTTCTACTCATGCTAGTTTCAGCCTAGGCACACCGCTAAAAAAAGGAAGGAATCAGAGGGCTTGTGATAGTTTAATGCCCTTTTTCTTTTCCTAGGAGCAAGCATTGTAGGGAAGTTGAGCAAATCTTATGTTTTGAGACTGCAATATTAAGAAGAAAAACATTCTTAACGTTAAGACCATCAGATTGTTCCTAGACAACAAAGCAACAAAACTATTTTTGAAGGTATCAAAAGAGTTTAAGCTTATTAGGATGCTATATAAAGTGAAAGCATGAAGATAATGTCAATATTATTCAGACATGCTAGACTAGCTAGAGAAGTACAGAACTGCGCAGTAGACTGGCAGGCAGTCCATGCAGGGCATCAGGAGGTGACACATCCATGCAGTGCAAGGCAATACAGAGCAGGTGAAGAGCAGACACTGTAACCCAGGGTCTTTATCCTCCTGTCTTTTTTGAGGAAGATACAAGAACAAGATTGCAGGTCAGTATGTGTAGTGGTAACAGGCAGACAGAAAAGACACTTCTTAATTCAGTTTGGGGATCAGGCAGTGACAAAAGGTATCCTTCCATACCATCAGTCTTGTCTTTTCCTAGTAGAAGACAGCTATGGATATCGGAGCAGATGAACTTGTTCTTTACTCAACAGTTCCACTTTTGCATCAATTATTCCACAAAGCAACTATTACTTTAGTGTACATACAGTAAGAAAGATGCATAGAGGCCCTTTTTTTTCCCCCTAGTTCCACACAGAAACCTTTACCTTTAACAATTCATTGTTCAGAGACACCCAAGTTAAATACATCTGCTTGCCCAGCTCACAGTACTTCTTGCAGAATGCAAATGAATGCAGAGAAATTTTCCTGTCCCTCCTAAGAGAAGTCTGCTTTAATTCCTTAGGAAGACACAGCGTATCACATTACCAAACAATTCTGAGCCTCAGCAACAACTGCAAGTTCAAATATTGAGGCTTGGCAACACATCATTATCTTTTCAACACAGTATTTTAATAACTATAATGTAATGTTTATAAAGTGGTGAAAGTGCCTAGATTTTAGTGAGCTTTTGTTCCTGCCATCATTTACATAATTGCATGACCTCTTTTCTCTACAAACCATTTCTACACTAGGTCTAACACTAATGATCATTCACGTCTAAATCCAGCACTCAAGATGTCCTAAGAAATTTATCGATTCTACAAACTACTGACCTTACCCTAAACCCATCTGATTGCAGGCCAGTTGGCTTAAATTTTCTTGCCACTCATCAGCACAAACGTGGTTATCAGCAGCTGACCTGTGAATGGTCAGGAACGTCAAGGAACTCATGTTTTTAGACAGGGTAACTGTAAAGAAAAAGAAGAACAACTTCACTATTATTTCACATAGTTTTACAAATAGCATACTGAAAACATACAACTACATTCAAGAGCGTTCCAAGATGCCAGCAGTTTTGCTGATTTTATACGCTCAATATCTGTGTTATTTAACACCAAGGCAACCATGGCCATGAGAACCTTGCTGACACTGAACAGCATGGGACACTAAACAACAGAGGCAGCCTGAGGATTAGAAAAAAACAGAACACTCTTCACTCACCAGAACAGGTTCACATGGGTTTCTGATAGCCTTAGTCTTGTTAAATGATGTTTTACCCCACAAACGGTCCAACTGAAATCACTAAAGTAATTTGTGGGATGAATGCTGTTCAACATGAGTGTCACAAAATAAGAGACATCAGTTGACTCTCGGTAATATGTACTCTTCCTGTCCTAGCAATACGTGGGCGTGATTAGAGAAAGAAAACACAACTGCTGTTTATAAGAAAGATCATGACCATTGCTTCTCTCATAATCCACGTACAGAAGTGTGTGAACTACTTTTACCACACACAAGAAGCTTCTAAAAATGGCCTAAAATGGAAATTTACGTCTGTCCCTTCCTAGGATCCCTTAAAAGATGTTGAGCTGTGTGCATTTCTTCTCCAAATACATACGGGTTGTAGTTACACTGTTCCCCTGACTTGATAATACTAATCTCAACAGAGCCAGTCATTAAGCATTTTTCATATATGCTGAAGGTGCT